>NW_012026814.1:3189328-3292198 GCF_000956235.1 Wasmannia auropunctata
GAGAGGTGTGTAGGTACCGGAAGTACGATTTCCGCTGAAGGATACCTGTTAAAGTGATAACACAATTAGAAAATTATACTATACGTAACATCTACTGTCGTATAATTAGAGACAGAATTAGTCTTGCACATCAGTTTGTACACATTTAATATCCCGTACTATATAAAGTCCAGAACAAAGTGTATATAAGGTCGACACGAACATCGGCAATTAAATGGGTATACGAAACATTATTCGAAATATGAAATGAAATAACTCACATTTTATTGATATTAACAATTATATCTCAAAATATCTGTGTCTTTAAATGTATCTTTATTTCTGCGACAGTGACACGATTTTATAAAATTATATCGATACAAATATATTGACGGTGCTCTTATAAATATTTATAAGAGGAAGATTCTTTTCTCTCTGGTTACGTATAAGTATATTTATAGATATACGAAAAATAAACTCTACATTTTATATTGTTTAGCTATTTTATGAAGTTAAAAAATTATACTGCGCTTAAAAGAATCGATGTCGGTTTACGAGGTTGTGGATCGCTGTTGCAGGATTAAAGATAAAAGCGCTGGGAGTCATCCCAGTGTGTGTATGTGTATGCAACATGTGCAGTAAATTCATGCGCGTAGACACATCTACGAGCAAATACGTTTATGGCAGTAATAGTAAAGATGTCAAGGTAATACGTGCCCGAATAAAATGGAAATAGGCCGTGGGTATAGGCAGACTGTCGTTGCCGGCGCTCGCACGTACGCGTTTCGCTTTCGTGTCTGACTCGACTTATCTCTTACTACTTGTGTCAAAGCTCAGATAGTCGTTATCGTAGTTTCGGTCGTCTCGTGTTTTTTTTCCCCCGCCGTTTCACGTAAAGTCTCGTAGACCTTACAATTTTACAGTTGCTCACGTTCGGTGCAACGCGATTTACGTTGCATGTCAATTTTGCAAGTGCACTCGGCGTCGGCGATTGATCACACCGCTTCGCACTTTTTCATCCCCGCGGTCGGCAACCGTGAGACACTCGTCTTTTTATAAAGTGGAGCTGAGTAGAATACGCCGAGAAGATATAATACACTTTAGAAGTAAAATAATTTGTCGTTCGCCTCTGTTTACATTATTAAAAAAAATGAAACTTTAATTTTTTTTTACTGTAATATTCTGACCAATTTTATTATTGTGAAATTATTTTGATCGCACAGTCAAGTTTCCACCTATAAACTTTGACACAAGAAGATTTTTCGTGTCTTTGGAAATGCGATGTACAGAAATGTGCCTACTATTCATTTAATACGTTACGACAGTGTATGCATTATATAGGAAATAACATGTGTGCGCATCGTTTATATTGTGCGAAAGGCACACATGCGGCGAAAAACTTCCACGATCGATAACAATTTACATGCTGTTTAGTGTGTAAAAATAGTATGTCGCGTAACGTTGTAGTAACTGCAAGACTTCCATTCGTATGCACGCACGGCACGCAGCGACAGTTTATGTCTGTTTTAAAACACATAACTTTACTTTGAAGCTCAAATTAAAATAGCACAGCCGAGAGTAGGGTTTAATCGTCTAGTTACAAACAAGCTCAAAGCTGTCGACTCATATAGCGCATTCCATTGCGGTTCACTGTTTATTGTCTCATCCTAAACAGCTGTTAAATTCCGAATGTCATATCGTATATACGGTACATTAATTAAGGCCGAATGACGACTATGTCACGATAATGGTGCCATCGGGATATGTTTACTGCATTTCTTTCAATCCTTGACATGCTAAAGGTGCATACAGCATAAACAAGCGCATATATGTACAATGCACGATATAACTGCAATGTCATCGCGTTCTCAAGAGTATTTGACAAAACTTTTCATAGTATTTTTTCTGAATAATATGTATTCTTAAAAGATATATTTTTGTATAAGAAAGAAAAAAGTGTTATGTCTTGGATATAAAAAAATTATAAAGAAAAATGTCTAAAAGTTGAAACTACAAATTTACTTTTAGTCAATTGTAAATTTATCTAATTTATGTAGTAAATTAAATTATGCTATAATATTCTCACAATGAAATTTTATAAATTTCTTGATTGGACTTCACAATTTTATTATTAATTTTTTATTTAGTATAATTATATTTTCTATTTATTGAATATATTCATAAATTATAATTTATTTTGTTTCTATATGAAGAAAATCATTTAAAATCATTTCTTCAATTTTTATTTTATCTCTGCGAATCTACAATAAACAAGTTTACAATAGACTAAACCAATCTCTACAATAAATTAAACCATAATTGTATGGTTATTTTTTAATTATATTAATTTGAGGAAAAAGCGAAGAATATTGAACTAATTGCTCGTTTCATTTGTATGCACTTTTAGTTTTTAAATGCAAGTTTTTTCATCACACGTACGTACGCAATTGTCAGACATGCTAACAGTGTTTCCTGCATTGGAATGCATTCCCGCATTTTTTGCATTCGCGAGTTCAATCGATACGTAAAAAAGGGGTGCCTACACGCGTGTTTTGATATTTAATCGCGTTGCGTTGAGTATACATGACGGTAAATGTCCACAATGCGCATCGCAAAGGTCACAGGTCGCTACGTGGCACTGCGGTCTTCGTCAGACCGTGAAAGCCGCAGCAATACTTCAATCGTGAATTTCCGCACTTACATCTCTCGCGCATTACGTTCTTTTCGATCACGCGAAAAGTTTTAGCAAGAGATTTATATTACGATTTCCATATACTGATGTTGCGTTCTTCCAATACTTTTTATCGATACGTTTTTAGATTTAATTGCAATAATTGCGATGTAGTGCTGAGATAAATATGATACGGCATCGTTTAATGTTATAATTAATAATTCTTTAATAATTCTGTGACAATTATCAAATGAATTATCATTTCTCGATTTCATAATCAACCGACTGAGAATACCATTACATGGAACATGAATTTCATACTGCCTACTTTCCAGTCTTTTACTTTCAGTATAAAAGAGTTAAACACCCTCCATTAAATTCTGTTTACCGACCAAGCGGTGAGATTCATTACGTCATAACGTGTTTATGACTTAAAAAAATGTCTCCTCTCGTACGTAGAATACGACTCACTAAACATTCAACGAATGGAATTCGATACGGACGGATTTTGGACCGACTGATAATAATACTACACAATGTTACATACTGCAGAAATATTAATTGTCGAACATTTGCGCCGCGGCGAATTTATGTCCCCGGATTCATCACGACTTGCAATAAGATAGCGACTTTGCGTGCCGCTTGAGCTCGCGTAGGTGCTACTTTATGTCTTCCCTTCTACATAAACGATCTCCCACATTTTCTCCGTAACTTTGCTTTATTGTAAAATTTTTTGCTGCCTGTTGGCTCAATATAAGAAATGACGATATAACACTTGGTTCAATAACGACGACAACGGAAAGCAATTAGTCTGTCAAGAAGTTCAAGATTTATTTTATTAATATCCGTTTAATTTCTTTTATTCTTTGGGAATAACTACTTTTCTCCTATATATAGGATAGAGAACGTATATACTTAAGTAATACTTAAGTAAAATTAATTAAATTGCTTCTACAATTAGTTACAAAATTATTTGCATGCCTAATACAAAAAAATAATTATCTTCTATTTAGAAATCGAGATGTATACATATATATTTTATATATAATATATATCCCTGAACTGTCATCTATCATAAAGGTAAGAAACTTCAATATTACTTTCATATGCAATAAAACAGGATTTGCCGCCTAATTTATATGAATTATTTTTTTATTAAATATAAATTATAAAATCATGTTTTATTATATATGACAAAATAAAACTGTTATTGAATATATTACAGAATAATTGCTATAAGTTAAATCGCAAATCATGTTTTATTGAAGTAACATTGAAGTTTCTTGCTCTTATGTAGATGACAGTTCGGGGATACTCAGATATCGAACGAACAGCGGGAGACAATCCGTTTCCAACATTCATCTCTTAGGTCGGATTCTATTGTCGCGAAATGCGATACAGCGATCGTAGATTAATTCGATTTCCACATAGTTTTGGTCGATTGTGTAGAAAACAACTATAATTAGGATTAAATACAGGGTATATACAGCATGTTACTATACAGTTTTCCGTGCGTGACTCACACAAGATAAGTACGCTTGATAATTTATTGGCGTGCTATTTTACATTTTACGCCACAACGTGAATTTATTGTTATTTAACAAGTTTTCCGCTAGATTATCGGATAGACAAATTGAAATATTCCTCTCTTTAACTTTTTAGGGACATCCCATATATCTTATAAAAGTAGCGTAAATAAATGCTCGTAAGTAACACATTTAAATGGAGAATTCAGACAATTTTAAGAAATCTTATTAGAAACCTTCTTAAGCATTGGAAAAGCTGAAATTGTTTCCCTGGTTCTTTCGAATTTGTTAGGAATTTTAAACGTACTCACCTGCCGGGACGCAGTCGGGGTTGGCGGGTCGGAGGGCTCCTTCTGCTGGCCGATCTGATTCTGCTTCCTCCTGGCCTGATTGCCGGCCTGACCACCCTGCGTGGAGCCGACAGGCCCGCCACCGCCGCCCCATTTAATCACGTGGGGGCCCGAGTTGCGACGCGGCGGCGGGCCCAGTCGCTCGACCGGCTCCTCGGGTGGCGAGCCGAGGGTCCCACCTGCGGGCGGCGACAGGAACAAGTGAGTACGATAGCCGTGTCCCTGGTGCTCGTGATCGCCCATCGACGACGGAAAGTATCCGAATTCCCGGCTGCGTCGTATGGGTCCCGTACGTACGCCGCTGACTACCGACTGGCCGATACCGCCGCGCACCGCGCCGAAACGCGTCGTCCCCGTCTGGCCGTACGAGGCCCCGCTGGTCCCGTAAGTAGTGGTGCCCAGGGCGGGCCGGACTTCCCCTATTCCTCCTCCTCCTCCTCCTCCTCCACCTAGTCCTCCGCCACCACCGAGCCCCTTCTCGCCGAAGTTCTTGCGGAACATAAGATTCATGACTGACTTCGGTGCACGATCTCAGGTAGCTGTCGGCGTTATTTCTCGTGGTGTGTAATGTGTGTTATTTTTTTTTCTCGGCTTTTTTTTACTTCTACTCGACCATTCGATATACGCTTGGTCGATTCGACGAGTGCTCGAGGATGCGCGTGGAAGAGAGGCAGTGGTGGTGGTGGTGGCGGTGCGCGACAATCACAAGAGGATACAAGGGTGTTTATATAGCGGTTTTTTTTTAACTCTTTCCTAAATCTCGTTAAACGATTTCGTGTTAGACTTTGCAATTTCTCCGGTAAGAGGTTTCTCTTTTTTGTTTCCCTTTTTTTTTTCATACGACTCTGGACACGTTGATATCCGTTTAACTCATGATGAAATATACTACGAATATAACGATCTTGACACGTTACAAATGCCAACAACTTGGGCATGCGACGTCGCGCTCGAGCACAGAAGAAACCGACGTGATGCAACGTCGGACGACATTGGGGTTGGGGATTTAAACCGTTCGTGCGATGGCACTGACAGTGAACCCCGGCAGCGAATGGTCGGTGCACTTAACTTTTACCGACTTCCTGCTGCCGTATAGTTCTAAAGCACTCACGTAGAGCTGATCTAGGTCGAACAAGAAGAATGATAACGATCTTTTACCGCGCGATCTTGGTTGAACTTCACGAAGGATAATCGACACTTGACCCCAAAATTCTGAGAATTAGTAAAATCTACGCATAATACATGTACGGTTAAAATTTATTTTAATTAAAAAATACCGAATTTGAGTTTTAATAAATACTTTTGTCAAATTGTGATTGTATCAGCAGTATTGTAAAAATAAGTGCAGCTTTTAAAGTTGTGCACTGATAAATTTTCATATTAGGTATTTTAATATTTAAAGATGAGTATACGCAATTATTACTGACTTAAATTAATGAAAAAATATTTCGTTATTAATTTCTTTTATTTTTAATTTGGTAATATGAAATAAATATTAGAAGGAAGATCGAGAGAAGAAATTAAAAGAAAAAAATTAAAAATAAGATGTTAAAAAAAATTATTAAAAGGAAACATAAAAAAAAGGGAAAAGACCTTGTAGAAGAAAGCTCTTAATTAAGTAAGATTGAAAAAAAAAAGATTAAAATTTACACTATGTTATACCCATCTAATTTAATGCATGTATACAATCTTTTTTCTATGAAAATCAAGTTTTAGTTAAAAATTTGAATTTTTGAAATTGTCTCCTCCTTCAGGAATTTATATTATTCAGTACCTGGAGTAGAACCAGGTCATCTTAAATCCATTTTTTTCAATCATTTTCGCAATAATTTGGACGATAATTTTCTTGAAATTCTGTATAGAAATGTATTTATAAGTTTATATAACTTTTTATATTTTCACAAATTTCACTGGCGCGTCCGTGGCGGACAAGCGATTATGAAAATCAAAACATATTGTACGCGATTCAAAGAATAACTTTTGGAATTTGAGACAGTCGCAATTCGTCTTTTGAATTGAAACAATGCTTTATTGCTCATGCGTACATCTTCCACAAGTTGACAGACTTGATGAAATCATAAAGGGAAGTCCGTTAGTTAAATCAAGATTATCGGATTGGATCAACGATAATTTTACTGCGCAAGACAGTCGCACACATCCTTTTACACTCCTGTTTGTTGATCCATAACGATATAATAAAGTTCGCGTTATCACTGCGGTTATCAGAGTCCACTGAGATATTTTTAATATTTGACAGCATTAGATATATTTTTTGTTTTTATTAAAAATAATTCACACTATATAATATTTAATTGTTTATATATTTTACACTTAAACTTGTTTTGATTCAGACTTGTTGAATGCGCGACATTTTTTCAAAAAAATTTCAAAAAATTAAACTTTTAAAGAAATTTAAATCGACTTCAAGGATGCACAACGTTGTCGGATTAAAAGTGGCATGAGTAACGCGCGCGTCAACTAACGTTTGCCTCTTCGTGGGAGAACTGTCTCGTCGCAGGAACGGCACGAGCTTTAATAGCGACTCTCTCGATTGATTTAAAGTAGACTGCTTTGTCACGGTAACGGCATAAATATAGGTGTGTGGAAACAAGAGATCAGCTTTGATTCTAATGTTCAGTATTTTACTTGATAATGACAAAAGTAGGAGGATGCAATTTTGTATTGACTCGTATTTCTTGAATATTTTTGGAGCAAATTGGCTGCACTGCCAACAAGATTTCCTACAATCTTTTGATGAATAAAATTTCATCATAGCTTAAAATACGAATCGTTATTTTCAAACTAATATTAACGATGCGCTGATGACGCATTAATTTTAACAGTGTAATTTAAAAATCGTTATATTTGAATGGAAATAGTTTTCTGTAAGGAATTTAGCTGCAACATTATTTTTACAATACTTTAATTCTAATAGCATTTTTTTAAATAAGCAAAAAATGTTTAGCAAAACATTCGATTCGGTATTCAAAGTTTATGTTTTGAACGACTTTCCAATAGCACACACGTGCCTCACAGATCGATCTTACTGTTCTAGTATTCAGGGATCAATTCTTTGATATTACTTGGAAACGAGATAAAGTTTTTGCAGCTTATAACTTCCCTTTAAACGCGCGCCTTTAATCGCTATGTATACGACAATTAGTTAACGAGGTAAATGTCTCTTACTATTTCATTTGATCTATAGCTAGTAAAGAGGTACATGTCCGTGAGTTTATATTAGTTATTGAACTCTCAAAGCAAGACTGCCGTTTCTATTGCTTATGTAAAATTGTTGCGATAAAAGTGACATGGACGTCTTAAAAAAACGTTAGAACATCTAAATGGGAAAGGTTTTCTAATAAATTTCGCTACAGCATTATTTTTATATCCATTTAATCTTAATATTTTAAAAACATTTCGAAACATTAAAAATTAGAAACATGATATAAGATAAAAAATGAGACAATAAAAAGTTTGAAATTGTTGACATATATTTTTAATTTGATATATTCTCTAACGACGTATAAATTGTGCGCGTGCAACTTATTGATTTTTAGTATTCTAAATAAGTTGTGTAAGAATATCTACTTCGTTTGTTTAAAGCAAGCAGAAATGCTGAAGCGGGTGATCCAATTGTCTAAACGTTTTAGTCACTAATTACGTGCGAGAAAAACAAATCGCGCGAATGCTGCAATGCTGTAACAATGAACTACTAGAAATTTATCTCACTGGCTTCTACAAAATTCTCTGATCTCGTTCTACTATCGAGTCACGTACCGTGGAGAAAGTTTTCAACTTTTCTTGGCAGTAAAGCAAGTGCCGAGATCAAGATTTATCCTTGGATTTACCCTAAAGCGCGTATGCAGTGTCATTACTGTCATAATGTGTGTGCTGTAAAAATATATAAAACCATAGATACATTAAGAATGGTTCTAATCACTAGTCGTCATTATAATCGTTAATTAAATGTTAAGTATTAAACACGAAATATTAATCACATTTTAATTATTCCACTCATCCAAATATTTCAAAGTTCAACACCAGGTTGATTTAAATTAATTCAAGATTGAATCACTTTAGTGTTAAATCATAAGTCGAATGCTTTCTTTTAATTTTTATTATTTTAATTAACGTGTATAATCTTACCAATTATTGTTTCAACAACCGCATTTTGAATAAAACTATAATTCTGATTGATTATTTTAGTTGCATCATGACTTTTATTTTTTCTAACAATACAAAATGCACAGTGCGATTTTTTTTTTTTTTACTTTCTCGAAGAACTTTGCGCAGTCAAAATTCACAAATATTTTCTTACGAAAGCTCGAGCGTTAACTTGAACGATTGCGGCTTCTGAGGGAAGCGGTCGGTCAAACCCCATGCAAATTTCGAAGTCTTACACGAGGGAAGCAAGCGAGCAGAGCTGTCTCCGCGATAATATGTGAGTGTACATGGACAAGGGCGAGACGGTCGTCTATCATCGCTGTCGGAATACCATTACGAGCGAGACAACACTGACATAAAACTCACAGTTGATTAAAAGCTATAATTATACATATAGGGAACGCGATCCAAAGATTCATGAATATTTTGTTTACGACATAACGAGAACACAGTGTGCGACAAATGAATGCACTGTTATGCGACGAGAACGAAAAGCGAGGAAATGGATAGAAATAATCGATGGGTAATTCCTAGTTGATCCGTACTAAATATTCAGACAAGAAAACGTTCAAATCCGCGATATAAATGATGAAAAATATTGATTCGTTGTGCGTAAGAAAATTATAAAATTATAAGAAATATATTTTTGTGATATATAAAATATAAAATGCGCAGTTATGCGTTGTGATAAAAGCGAACGCGTCGCTTTAATTTGTCGAACGTTCGATCTTTCGTGATAAAAGGGTGACGGAAGGTTATCTTACGCATAAACTGCACGGAATTTATACCGCGATTATGCAACACGTCGGGGCGAAAAACAGCGTCGTTATTGGTATAAAAGAGCGAATACTCGGAATGTCTGCTTTGCTTTTGTAGATCGATGGCTATATCTGAAATATTCACAAGAAACTTGATTGGCGTGAGTGCACAGCCGCGCGTTACAAGGATAAAGCAATGGAATAATAGAAAATGACGGTTGTTAAGAAACTTTTTCCTTTCTATTTATGCTTCCAACAGTTGGTGACTGCAGCGTTCGCCCGAAGAGTTTTAAAACTCCGCGCGTCGCACAATTTCACGTTCATTTCGCAAAGCGAAAAGATATATATCATTTTCGTATCGGATATATACTCAACGGCATTGAATCCCGCGTTTGCTTGATTTATCGGAGACAGGCCGAGGAAAAATAAAGTCACGATAGGCAGTATAGCGGCATTTATGAAACATGTGTTTCGTGCAGCCGGTCGATTTTCGTATTGTAATATTCACACTACACGCGATTGACGGCAGAACGAAGTTCGGATTCGGGCGTCTTTTTGCGGTGACGCAAACGAACGTCGGTCACGCCGTGACATTTGGATCGGTTTCGTACTCCTGAGTACCGCGGCACTGAGGAATGTTGCCGTAAAAGTGGATTTTTATGCGAGAGAGTTTTAGCTCGGAGGTTCTTAAAATAAAAATACAATTTGATCTTGCGATCTCCGGCGAAAGTTAGCACCGCGTGCGCAAACCGCCATCCCCGCAATTCGAGCAATACCGCGCGAAAAATTCAAGGTAACACTAATCACAGAGATCTCGAGATGACGAGGATGATCGGTGTCGCGCTGGTACTCGCGGAACACGTGTTCCGCCCGCGGTAGATCGATATGATGCCTCGTTGAAATATTCACACGCGCGACACGGACGCACGCACTCTATTATCGCGACAGGCGGAATCACGGGGTGACAGAATGACAGCGCGTATAATGCCGTATCGATATACATTGCAGCGCGGGATGAATGGGGTAGGCTTTTTCTGTGCAGAGAGAAAACACGACTTGGGATTTGAGAGCAGAGCACAGAAACACTCACGACACACACGTGTTTTAGCACGCGGTAGATCGATACTGTATTGAAATATTCACTGTGTAACCGCGATGTGTGTCGCGGTCGGCGATACGTCAAGGTCCCTCCACGAAGGTTATTATCTCCGACTCGTCCGCTGGCTTGCGCTTGATCCAGACATGCGATGCCAGCTCGATGGCACAATTCGCCTTTATGTATGGTAATTCGAGTCGGAGGACGGGGGAGGGGGGGGGGGAGTTTCGAAGACGCACTCGCGGTGTTGGCCCGTTCAGGGGTGTGAAAGCGCGTTCCTTCGCGTTAACTCTTTTTGAAGAGCGCGGAGAAGAAACAGACAGACAGAAAGGGTGAGAAGCGGCGGAACGAATGGAAGCTCTCCGGCGGCGCACACTTGGTGAACGGCACCCTCGCACTGAGACCGTGCACGAGGCGTCGCGACGCTCCCCAGGGCCGAGGAAACCGCGGCCCCCCGCGACGCGCCGCGCGGCTAGAGGCACGTGGGAGTTGCTACCTGCGATGCCCTGCCTAATTCACGACTCGCGAAGTAATTGCTCTCGTGCAGTGCAGGTTTCGATATAGTGTCTCTTTGTTGCCGGAGGAACGACTGAGCTTTATTGCGCGTCGTCGCATTTGGCGACCGTCATTAGCGACGATAATATCTATTTTAGAAGCACTCTGGCGCAGGAACTTTTGAATGTTCGCGGTTAAATGCATTTTTGTCTCGAATCATATGTAATATGAAGTGATGCTGTCATATTCGCTCGAAAAAAATATTACTCTACGAACGTGGATGATTTTCATTTCTGGCAGCATTTCTAATTTAAAATTAGAACTCTCGTGATGTTGAAAGAATTTCCAAAAAGAAATTTATATTATAATAGTATTTTTATCAAATCTTGTGCATCTTAGTACGTTTTATTGAATTTTAACGAATTATATTGTACAGCAAACAATATAAAAGAAATCTTCATAATGATTATAATCGATAAAAGGGAGAGCGAGTATGTGGAGAATAGAAGAAGGACGCATCGTGAATCTTCACTAAATTAGACTCTGACCGAAAACATGATTTCAAATTCACTAACGTGCAGGTGTTTCTTATCACGCTCGTAAAACTACTGACCAGTAGATAATGTCGAGCTCGTAAATATATTCGAATTATCTCTTTCACGTAGATATCTTGCATTTTCTTCTAATCAACTTAAAGATTTTCGATAAAGTTTTATATCCTTTATAATTTCAAACAATTTTGAATACAAAAAGTATATAAAAAGCAATTTATAATATTATATTTAATTTATTTTTAATATGTAGGAATGTTCAGAATAAAATAAGAATTGATATAATTCGATCCGTTAAAAAGGTAAAACATCTTTTTTAGAAGATCGTTCTTTAAATGTTATTTATAATTTACGATATTTTACATGTTATATGTGAGTAATGGCGAATTAACGTACGATTATGTGTTTATTTGCTGACTAGATTTTCGATTTACAAGCGCATTGCCCTAAATATCCATGGCATTAATTATAGCGCTAATTACAGAAATGTTACATATTGGTATTGCGATCATCTGCGAAGCAACGTTTATTGTACTGTCAAAAGTAAAAGTTTGAGAAGAAACGGTTATCACAAACAGAAATTGCGAATTCTTTTGCATGTTGCAGAAGTCTCTCATTAGCGTCGCTGTTTCAATTCTTGTAAGACCGTGAGTTGTGATGAACAAAAGTATTCGCAGTGCTTGCGGAATATAAAATAGTTCGACGTGTACCTTCACGAAAATTAATTTATAAGACAAATGAAAGAAACGAGTAAATGCAGTGTGTCGCCTTAACAGAGTATCGCTTTTTACTGGATGTGTAAAATAGAAGTAATTACGTATTGTTATATTCGAAAGTGACAGAATGAATATAATAATTAGATTACTAGAATAATTAAAATGTAATTCTTTTGTCATTATTATCCAAATAGAAAATTAAAATTTCATAATTAAAGTGTAATTTTGATCTAATTATTAAGTGCACATAAATATCTTGAATTAAAAACATATTAATTAAGTTGTTGGACAATAATAATGATATCTATTTTGCATTATATCGGCAAACGTAACACTGGCGGGTAATTCTGGTCACGAATCCAGCGGCAAAGACTTCTATTTTTCACCACGAAATTGGTAGTTTTCTGACGTAGTTTCATCGTAGTTTTCAGCCTGCCAAGAATCACACAGTTTGCGACTGACAGACAAGGCTGACTTTTTTTCCCTGAGAGATACGTCTTTCATGGGTCAATAGTTACAACGACACAGCATGCATGTTGAGAGAAAGAATCGAAAGCGGAAAACGCCCGCCGCATCCAACTGCTCGCGATTGTTGCATTTTATACTTCAAGTCACCGCGACTTGGCACGTTTACCGTCCAAATAAGACAATTCACATTCCCGAATGTGTGTGGCTAGACGTACTCCAATTTATCTCTTTCAATTAGATACATCATCATCTCCTTGTTTTATTCTACTTTTTATTGTATTATCTCATTTGAATCTACTTGCTCTTCACCTCAATTCGTGCGTTCTCTGGCATGAGATTACAGAGAATCGTAGATTACTTTTGTAGATTAAACTTACTTTAAATTGACAGACATAAACGGTTTTCTGAATTTAGACGATTTGACGATGCGTTTGGCTTTTCGGCTTCGCGATCGCCTCCCACGATCGAACTCTTTCGAAGATAAAAATTCGCCGTGATATTTATGTTTACGCGTCGCGACACAACACTGTATATTTATTCTTGGCATACGTTTGAAAACTAAAATTACCGCGAGTATTAATAGCGAGACGGCGATACGATAGGACTATGAATACCTCAAGGTGTTCGACGTGACAGACGACTCGTGCTGGCGTAGATCGCTTGGACGGAAACCATCGATTTGGAAGTGTCATAACGAAAAATCGATCGACCTCGATTAAGGGATTTGCTGGAGCTTGTCGCGCAATTCTATTTTGACACTCTAAATGGTTCGCGAGGCATTTCGACACTTTCTCCATGTACTTTATTCAAATTTGTATATAAAACATTACCTTTGAAAGTATGGGGATCTTCTATCGTACCTTTACATCTCTTTTTCTTGATTTATATCGGGTAATTGTGAAGTAAAAAATTTAAAAACATTTTTCAATAATTTCTTTAGATAACTTTTAGAAAAATATTTAAGATGTAAAGAATATAATAGAGAAGGTTTATATACGTAAATTTTATATGCAAATATGAAAAAAGTTACATCAATAAGCATTATATGCTATTTACAAGTAAGTTGTACTATCACTGATCGTTGAAAAAATCTATAAATGAGAAAATACATTTGAAAGATTATTATATACGCGCGTTCGCTTTCCGGATCACGACACATTCAGAATTGCGAGTACAACATCGATTAGATTGCAGCTTGCGTGCGTTCTGTAACCTTGTAGACCTGGCATCATCCTGTGACTTACTATATCTGATGGAATAGCCAACATTTTTAGGCAATGCAATAGATATATACTTTGAGTAAAGAGCATATCTCACGCTTCTTCGTATATCGTAATTTCGAAATGGCTAAAAGCTGCTTTAATTAATTACTTCGTGAAAAGGCAATAATGGATCGAATCCATTACTTGATTGCGTCTTTTTGACCGATTTAACAATTACTATTTGTATACGAAATAAAATTGTAGCATAAAGCTTCGGTAACTGGCGCTTTTTTAATTTTGAACTTGAAAAGAAACAAAAGAAACCCTATACGTATTCGTTCCCGATTATTTTACTTAAGAAATTATTTTGGCACCGGTAAAGGAATTTAAACGTCATATTTTTTAATTAACTCTTTCTGAATTAAGGAAATTTTTATCGTTGTAGTGCTAATTCACGTTTACATTCATTAATTATGAAACCACCTGTGACATATTTGGCACACATCTCAGACCACAAATCTGTCCAATCTGTTTTTACGTGTATTCATTAGAGAGATATGTATATCTATAAATAACTCCTAAATGAACTCGCGCGCGATTTTTTTTAGGAAATTTAATTTTATCCTTCTTTTCACGGAAGGATATATTTTTTTATATATATGAATGCTATCGATATATTGAGTACAATGTATGATACATTGTTCAAAATAGTAGAGTAAAAAAGTCATATTTCTTAATCAAATTTACCTTTATTTTTTTCCATAAATGCGAATAAGAAACATATGTATTGAACGTATAGTACATATAGAATTGGTTTATAAAAAACGGGAATGTTATTACATTATTATTTAAAATAAAAAATGCATTCGTCACATCTTAGCAAAATGAATTTTCTTGTTATCTATCTTTGTTTTTTTTTATTAAATTATTTTATAATTAAATAATTAATAATTATTATTTTATATTAAAACAAATAGTAGTAAAATTATTGCAGATAGTAAATAATGCGAAAAAATAGTGTTTAGAAGTTATTGAGCGGAGATAGAGTGTCTTCTTGTATGATGCTCGATTTATTGAATCTAATGGTTATATATATGTGAAATAACCTTGATATTTGATATCGTCGCACGATCTGATTTGTGATCGACCACAAATTTATCATTTCACTCTGATCGTTGTGAGAGCATTAGGCTAAAAAAATAGCAAAAAAACACATTGCACGTTTTTCAGTCCATGCAGATTTTAATTTAAATTCCGTGTCATGACCTTCAAGGCAAATTTGTCACGGTTAATACGCAATACCGCGCTTTCAATTAAATTCTATTTTCGTGTCTTGTTCAAAGACACTCTGATTTACTGGCTCTTGCGTAAAACAAGCCGAATAAATTCCTTTGTTCCCTAATTTTAACTGCCAAATTGTTTTCTGATTTAAAAATTAGTTTAAAAAATTTTTTTGCTTATTTACTCGAGACTGAAGTAATAATGTTTATTTTAATTAACGTTTTTCTTTTACTTCGCTAGAAAGAATATTTTAAGAAATTGTTTAAATATTTTGTTTAATATCTTACACAATTATTAAACCGACTGAATGTAAACAGCTTAACATACAGTGGCATATTAAAGGCCCACCTACATAAGTCGCAAAACGCAAACGCGAACATTTCTCTCTTTTTTTCTTTTTTTTTCCTCCACGTTTGCGTTTGCGTTGTGCGTTTGCGACTTATGTAGATGGGGCTTAAAATGCAATCGGACGCGACTAGACTATCGCGATAATGGTGTATAAATACATAAACCATTATTCTCCAGATGTTGGGAAATATATTTAAAATTTATGCTTATAGAGAGTATATCTCGGTGAACCATGCAAATCTCGTCGGTTTTAGAGAACTGCCGGTTTGCAGTTCTCGATCTTAAATGCATGCGTTTGAAATTTGGTTAATGTATATATAAAACATAAGCTGAAGCGCGGCAGGAATACTGTTAACCATTGCCTTATTTTGCAGCGTATAATTTATAAAGAAATAGTTATTAGATTGCGCAGTTTAAATGTTTAAATTTACAAGTAATTTAAATGATTGATAGCGTATATTGTTCATATATTTGTATTCTTGTTATATGAAAGTTCTCATTGCTTTAGCTTAAATTTGCGAACAGAATGTGAATATTGTGCAAGCCGCGATAAGTTTCGCAGGCTTCACGTATCCCTTGGCAATCATTACTTGCTCCATTAAATTATTATTCAGGCAGCCTACTTATTTAATATCTTATCAAGATCATTGAATTAATTTAGATAGATGAATCTAGTCATATAAGTGACGCACGTATACGGAGAAAATTTTCTTTTAAAATTTACCCTGAAAATCATGTTAATCGTGAGACAACATAATATTTCGGCAAATTTTATGTGATTTTCTCTGTTTTTTTTTTACTGTGCACTACAATAAATTTGTTGTAGCACATATTTAAAAAAAATAGTGAAAATTACATAAAATTTGTTGAAATGTTATGTTGTCTTACGATTAATATAATTTTCAGGATAAATTTTAAAATAAAATTCTCTTCGTGTACAGATTTATTAAGTTTAATATACTTTAATACATATCTTAATCAAATTTTAAATGCATATTATGATGATTTTTATAAAAAAAAGATATACTATAAGATATATGTGTATGATGATATTAATTGATAATACTGAATATGCAGGAAGATAGTATTGCTGACACGCGATTGAGGTAATGTTAATCACTATAATGCCATTATAAATTCGCGAATGCTAATTAGCTCGTATTTATTGCATCTAACTGAAGTTTTTCACTCACGGACGACATGTGTCGACAAAACATGCTGAGGTTCACTCGCGAAATTCACGTGTCTGCATGTCGAGGGTAAACACGTCGCACTTGACGAGGTGCGATAATTTATTCGCACATAAAAAGCTCTGGGGATCACAGGGAATTATTTAGCGAGGCAATTATGCTTGTCCTTCGAACTTCATTTTATGACATAGCCGTCAACACATTTTGAGTTTTATGAGATCCGCCAACCCCATTGTCATAACACAATTTGGAAATAACGCATATTACTTCAGTGCAACCAATTTTGAGGTTTTGAAGGAATTAAAACTTTAATGCAGGAATGGGAAATGGTGTAACTGTAGAACTTTAGTTTTAATTAGCATTATATCAACAATGAATATTAATTTATAATGCATTCTAGGTAAATTATAATAATAGAAATAAAATATAATAATAGTGATTATAGAACGTATTACGAAATATAACAATTAGTCATTAATATTATTGTAGTTTTTTAATGACAAAAAAGTAAAATCTCTTTGGAATCTAAAGTTCCGAATTTCTTATCTCATTTTTAGTAATATTGAAACAAATATTTAAACATTTTTATATAAAAAATAATTTTCTAAGAAGACTAATAAACAAACTAATATCTCTACAATTATTTCATAAAAATTAATGATCATTTAATGATCATCTTTAAAAATAATGTGCAGATAGTTGTAAGATTAAGAGTTTATCGCTTGTGTCGTTCCCTGTTGTGATTGTAGAAAAACAACACCGCAAACAGAAAGTGTAATTAATCTACGAACACTCTGGTTAACGCTTTTCATTCCACGAAACGCTATAAATCTTATCGCGCAAAAAGTACATGTGAAATATGCGCAAGAATGCAATTTTAGTAAAAATTACATAAATACAATCGTACGAGGAAATATCGGAATACTAATCGGAAATACTAATGTTTAACTGTCTTATCAGAATATATTTAAAATATTCGAGAATCATCAGAATTTACAACATTAAAATGATGTTCAATTTCCTAATTTTGAAACACTACATAATGCAGTTAGGGAATATGTAAATTTAATATGGGATATCGTTTTATTGAATTTATAAATCGACACCCTTGCTTTAATTATAAAAAGTATCAAAATAAAAGTGATCTCTGCGAAAGTGCACTTAATCTAAATGTTATGAATATTATAATGAATAAAACAGTATTAATTTTTTGGGGGGGCCGTTTTATTAATATTAATGATGTTTACGTTAGGATTACGGATATTATAGATTGCATATTCAATGACAAATTAATTATTGAAATATAAATATCGAGAGATTCGTTATAGAGTGTTATAAAGCCATTCCAATTGTTCGCATATGAATAACTGATTCTCTCTTACGTAAAACTGACTGGCTATAACAATTCGCGTTAAATCGCTTTTCGTTTTATCGTTTATCATTAATCATTTATCTCTCATTGAACATTATTTGAACGTGTTATTTTCGTAATATCTGGTGCAATTACATCTATTCGGTGATTCTGATTTTAATAGATGATCGTCCTTATATATTTCGATACGAAGCGTTGAACAACAGTTGTATAAAAATTGATTAATACTTTTATTTTGTATATTTTAAATTTACACCCATTGATACGCGATTATATTTGAATGTTGCTTTGTAATTAACTCGGAACTACATCGGAGTCATGTCGCCCTGTGTATCAAGTCTCGCAGGAGCTACATCGAAGATCGATCACGAGCACCTGCTTTTAGTTTAATGCTAATCATTATTGATTGCATTATGTAATTAAATAGGTTATTGCGTCCTATTAATTTTAACAAATGTATTATACATAACTCTGTATATATAGGGAAAAAATACGATAAAAATGAAAGGAAACATAAAAATCTTACAATAACTTTATACATACGATAAAAATATCTCCAAACTATTTTATTTAAAGACAGTTCTTAAAATTTCTAAAATTGTATATAGGATATTATCAGGCCTATTTATACAGAGTACAAAAATTTATATTGGCAGTAGAGAATAAAAGAAAAAGAGCAAAGACTATAAGTGATATCGATATAGAATTACTCACCTGTATCGTATAATGGGCATGGTACGTAGGCGTAACGTTGCTCGGGATATACAACGGACTTATTCCTCTGTCCGCTTGTCATCGTGGCGAATTTGGTCACGTATTGCAGGAGCTTGTCATAGAAAAGCAGGAAGGTCGTGCGGATTATTGTTAACGAAGGTTGCAGGCACAGTTGGCCTTTAAGGTGCCTCTAAGAAGCTCCTTATCAGCGTCGACAGGTAGCAGGTAGCTTCGATTTTACCCGAAGGTAGTTACAGGTGACTGCATCCTGCGACGACTGTCCACGGCGCTCTGCATCGGCCGATCGAGCCACACCGGCGAATTAACTAATTATCCCTGGGCACCGTCTCGGTGCCAATTAGTAATACTGCCCCTCTGCTGAAAGCCGAGTGAACACGTCGTCGCTTAATTAACGCTGAAATAATTGGCTGAAGTCGTTTGTGGCTCTTCCTTTCTTGTTCGTTCTTGTCCGCGTTTCGTCGCTTTCTGTCACCACGTAGACGTTTTACCGCATCCGTCTTGCGTAAGACATGTACAGATATTATGTCGAGTGACTACATTCGCTCTTTGATTAATTAGAGCGTGAACAACAATAATTGACAATTTTTTAATTTTTGTTAGAGAATGTACATAATTTTGCAAATCTAAAATAAATAAAAATATAATCTACAGTGATAAATTTTTAGCAATAACAACATTTAATTACAAGCATTTCTATTTCTCATTAACAGTATAAATTAATTAATTATAATATACTATCCAACACTTGAATTAAAAAGATCCGTTGCACGTTTAATTCATTTTTTTAACAATTCAAAGAAGGTAATCTAAACTTGATTTTTAAAATTTTAAGATTAATTTTCTTTCGAATTCTTAAAGAAATGGATTAGATTACTATTATTATTTTGATTGGAAATTTGTTTATACCGTAATTTTTTTTTCCCTTATAAGTAATTAAACTTTCATACCATCTATGAAAATTATTATAACAATTTATGTACCACTTTAGATTTGTATATAGCAAAATTTTGTACATAGCTGTTTAAAAACATTCAATAAATTACAAAATAACTGACTCGTTTCGAAATCAATAGGACGAAACCGATAAGAACAGTCATCGCTCTTTTTCCGCATAAAAATGTAAAACACAAATTGGATATAAGATAAACTGATATCCGAAAACTATAAAAGTAATTGCGTGAAATTGGTGGTTTTCAGGAATCATAGTATATGAGCGACACTCGACTCGACAGATTTCTTATATAGAATATCTTTTCAGCTGATATATTGAGAACTTTATCATTCAATTTCACAATTTATCATCTTACACAAAAACATTTTTTTATAAATAAAATAATAAAATATTTTATTATCTATTGTTAATTCGCATATCTGATTAAGCAAGTAGTGAATAAATTTAGTAGATATAATCAATAGTGAAATAAATACGAATGTGAATAGTAAATCTGTTGTAAATTGCCATATTTTTTAACGGAAACTAAAATTAGCTTTTTGTAGTTGTACTAATGAGTAAAATGTCATTAACTCACTGTAGAAATTTTATTAGCACGTTTGTATCTTATATCGTTTATGTAAAAGTTTTATATACCGTTTTGTGCATACACACATTTTACTGTACCAATATTGATATTGTAATTGATATTAATGCAGTCACATCTATCTCAATTATTTGATTTTCCTGTCGGTACGGCGAACAATTTAATCGTGATTTGCAGGATATTAATATAAATGCAGCACATACTTCCTGAATAGAAAAAAAATCAGAATCTGTTATAATTATCATGATATTAAAAAAAAAATAATTTGTGTGATCTTTAATTTAGAAGGTTAATTTAAAGGAAATCTCGATTTGATTGAAGAATGTAGTTGAACAGATATGCGTTATTTTATATTTTATGAATCGACATAATAACATTCCATATATATATCTCAAATTTTATATAGTCAACGAGTCTGCCCATTATCTCAAACAATGCACAGCATTTTTTAATTTCATTTTTTTCGTGTTTTAGCATTCTTGTGAAATTCGTACCTGGAAAGTTCTCGCGATCTAGTTCAAAATTAGAGAAATTTTAGCTTCCAGCTTCAAAGGCAGCTTTAAAATCTCTACGATCTCGCTTCTCTGTTTTGCTTATCTAGTTAACTGAAACAATCCACGCATTCTTTCGTTCTCACATCTCTTTCTCACACATTAATCTATCGTTCCTTAGATCTTTCCGAATGTCCGTAAGTTCTTTAAAGAATAGTCATCACATCGGAGTAAAATTAGTAATAAGATTAATTCTAGAGAAAATTATGTGTTCGACAAAAGAATTCTTTTGTCAAGTTTTGTAATTATCGTTGAATTTTTTAAGAACAACGATCGATATTTCGAGAGAAAGAATTCTGCATTGTATATATTCTAGACAGGATTGCTTGTCAGCTTCTTTAAAATATCTTAGAATTCTTTGAAAAAAAAATCTCAAATCGACTAACTGCAAGGTGAGACTTTCCTATAGAGCCGTGGTCCTAGAGCGGATAAATTCTCGTGGGGCTAAACGCCGCGAGAGCACCTCTCACTCTCTTGCTG
Source organism: Wasmannia auropunctata (assembly GCF_000956235.1). NCBI lineage: Eukaryota > Metazoa > Arthropoda > Insecta > Hymenoptera > Formicidae > Wasmannia > Wasmannia auropunctata. The sequence goes on from NW_012026814.1 coordinate 3,210,797, forward strand.
GCGTTTAATCTATAAATGTACCACGTGGATTCGGCCGTTCGATTCGAGGCTTGCCTTCCGGATCAGCGTGAACCTCTTCATCGACCGCTCCGCCAACGAACACGAATATGTTTTATATATTCTCGACCGTAAAAATCACAACCGGCGTGCATGCGTGAATCGCAACGTGCGTGTCGGTACGTGCGGATAGACGCGCGGCGAACCGTCCTCTGCACGCTCCGACGCAGTACTGGACCGAATGAGGTGAAATGGAGAAAGAGAGGAGATAGAGAAAGTGTATGTATATATACATGTATGCGCGCACGAGACAGAGAGACCTAAGTGCGAAAGCAACGAAAACGGATGTTAAGGGTGAAAAGGGGGGTGCGAGGGAGAAACGCGGAAAACCGAAAGGGAAACAAAGACCCGAAACTTAAGAAGAGGATAGTTAATCGAAAGTAGATAGTAGGATAGTAGAAAGTAGGATAGAGAGAGAGAGTGAGAGATAATGCGAGGGGTGAGGGAATAGGACCGGGTAGTGAGGGATGCTGTGGTTGCGGGGTGGAAAGTCGCTCTGTCTCGCTCTAGCCCCGCCGCAGCGATGCGTCGCGGCGCGCATCATACCCCTTTTCGAGCGCCGAGCGACTAACCAACCACCACCTACCTCGCCGTCTGGTCCTCTGCCCTCTTCTCCGCAGCCGCGAGAGAGGTCCTACACCAACCACCTCCTGTTCTATGTCGCAATGTATCCGCAGTCGGAAGCAGAAAGCCCGGTGGTTTCGCACCAGCACCAAACGACTCCGCATGATCGCAACTCTTTTTTGTCACAATTTACTTTATTATTGTCGCCGTTAAACGAATTTGCTTCAGGATATTCTTTAAACCTTAATGGGATAGTAAAATTAGTCTCGACGAAACTAACAGTAACTTGAGTTGTCGTATTTAATTCGTAGTTAATAGTTAAACGTAACGGGAAATGTAATGTTTATCTTATTTTCAAAAAAATTCACAATTGATTGTACTAACTATAAGAGTTTGTTGAGCATTAAAGCGTAATTTATGATTTTAACGGTAATAGATTTTGATTTTAAAGTTATATATAGAAGAGAGTTGATATTGTACCGTTATGATTGATGCGATGGCATCAATATAATGGCATATTAATGGTACATATCGCGTTATTCGGAAAAAGTTGTTTTGAAATTTTAGTATAAAAGTGTTTTCTTAAAGACACAAAAGAATTACTGAAAAAGCTGATATGCTTATATATTCGATGTATTAAATGCCAGAAGGAAAAATGCGATTTTGCCAACACAATTTGATTTGAAGCGACGCCAGATACTTTTTTAAGCTATTTTGTAACTTGTTATTGTGAAAAGGACGAAATCTAGAAAATAGCATTGGCGACGAATTGAGAAATATATATAAATTGAAAATAACGTAAACGAACAGATTCTTGCTTGTGTTATGAGTTATTAGTTTCTTATTTTGCCGAAAAAAACTAGTTATAGCAGAAAAAACATTAATTTTGAATCCAATTTAACAAGAAAGTATAATTAAATGGAAAATATATAATTGGTTGTTACAGAAATAAATTTGAGATACATTGCAGTATATTATGTTCAATTAACATCGAGATACCGCACGATTGTCGTATTCTGATTCTGATACAGACAAGTGAATCAACTTATTAATAATTAATCAACAATTTTATTATCATAATCTATTAAAATTACAAGAAAAATTCTTGAGTTTAAAATTCTAATAATTTTACTCTGTTATAATTTTTTGAGAATTAATTATATACGTAAAAATAGAATATTTGAAATAAATTTATTACATAGAAATATTAAATATTTCAAGATAAGATCAGTTAGCACTTGACCTTGATGTTTATTTTTGCAGCTCTTTGTACAGAAGGTCGTCGCTCAATCATTTGCAAATCGACGCTCGAGCAGCTCCGTATAGCGTTACATTATTATCTCTTAATCGAGATCAATTTGCAATTATTAGATTGTACGTTTAATTAATTCGATGATTAAAAACTCATGAGCGTAACAAAGAAGTAGCAATTTATTGTTTTTTTTTTACTGAAACGTTTTTTAGATTAAAAACTTCTTGAAGATTGCAGTACATTGAATATAAAATTAAGAGAATGTAAAATTAAGGGGGGATGTAGAAGGGAGGATCCAGCAAAGTGGAACACATTTTTCAGGTACACTTCCTTTGTTACATAATATTACTCGTATAAAAAATTAGAACTCCTTATCTAAATTCGTCTTTTGAAGTTTCTTCTCTTTCGAGGCGGTTTGTTTGAATTGAAAAACAAGTGAAATATCGCCGCAATTTTACGGAGATACTTCACGCGGTCGAAGTCGACTTTTAGAATACGCACGAGGTGGAAAGTGAGCTCCTCTTAATGAAAGAAATAATTTATGTTCTTACTTGGGAAAATCTCTTGCTTTCGGTATATTTTGAATCCTAGTTCGCGAAACCTATTTAAAGTACCCTTTGCATACTTGAATTATGAGAAAACATGGTGCGAGGTATAAAAATATGCCTATAATGAATCAAAAGTGCGCTTTTAAACTTTTACACGTATTTGTTACGCGGATATAGCATATATAATTTACATTATTTTTTTTTAGCAAAACATGAAATTGAGTACAAAAATAAAAAGGGAAATAAATTCTTTTGGCGATTATATTGTCTTATAATCGTGAGAAATATTAAAACTCATTAAAAATCGCGTTGATTTTTTATGTATTATCTTTTATGTTATAATTTGATGCATACCAGAGGAACAAATGTTTTTCATTTTTTGTCAGATATTAGAAAGAAATTTCAAAATTGAATGAGTATTTAATTGAAACTTATTCTTACAAGGAGAGAATAAAATAGGGAGCAAGTTAAAATGGGAAGGCTCAGTGAGAACAGAGCATCACCAGTTTAAACGAACGGCAAGCTTAAGCTTCGACATTGTCGCGCGAAGAAAAAGGGAAAAAACATTCCGTCGATATTGACGAAGGTGCTGCAGTCGGCGACCTCGTATAGCAGGTAGCGATGAACAAGATCGTAGATATTGCGAGCGGCAATTCGCTTTTATAGCTGTTCACACGAATCCATCTAAATTTCTTTTACTACCAATCCATTGAAACCACACGATAAATTGTTTAAAGAATTGATCGAGGAAAAAATTTAGAAAGTATAAAAAATAGCAAGAGATTGCTGCAGCGGTGTGAAGTCCCCCCCCCCCTACTGAAAATTTAAAAACGGCCACTATCTTGATTGGTAATTAAAATTGTAAATAATAATATGAAAAAAGACATACGCGCATGAAGTTAACTCCTCCTTTCACAAAATATGACTTTCCGGACTCCGTCCGTAATCATAACTGTAAGCATTTGTTTGGTGGTTGTTTACTGACGTTTGGTAGTCCATTCTTGACGATTGGTAGTTGTAAATAATAATTATAAATAATAATATGAAAAAAAAGACATGCGAAATCAAGTTAGCCCCTCCACACAGCTGATTGCCACATCGAGGATAGCAAAAGGCTCTGCTTACGCATTTTGTCGATTAAAAATGTTTTATTATGCAAAGATAAAGTTGTTTTGACACGCGGGACAAGCGAATGCAAATAATACAAGCACTGCCTATGTGCATTCTCGTGCTTATCCGGCATTCCATCGCCTCTGATATTAGAACTTTCACTATTTTTCGCGTCTTGTCTTGCACGGTAGCGAGCTGTCTTCTCGAAACATTGTTGGTAGAAATACGCCAGCCGGCGCGGCGTCTGGACAAACATCGTAGTTCCTACCACATGCCTTATTTGGCATTTGGTATTTTCTGCGGTAAATAGCGCGGTATACCAGTGCACTTTGCACACGTCGCGCCGTGAGAAAAACAATATTGCATTATCGTATCCACCTCGCTGGTATCATGTCGTGTATCTGGCGCACGCGACGCGATGCGTCATTGTGTTCGCGGTAAATATGTTTGTTCTCGCGAAATATCACATTAGGTACGAGCGGGTCTAGTGCGGCCGGCCACGTCGCGACGCGCGATAATTCACGATTTCGCGCGTCGGCATGATTCACATCCTCCCAGGAGACAGAACTCCGTGACTTTGATACATTGGATGAGGCCTGTCACTAAGCATACAGAACACTACTATATCACCGAGTCGGTCTCGCTTTAGATCCCTTAAATACCGATTTGTATAATATATTCAAACGTTGGATCTTCATATAATTTGAATAAGAAAGTAACAATTCGCATATTTTCGACACAAAAAAATTGATTATAAATTTTACAAGGAGAAAAGGGACTACATATTTTCAAATGTCATGAAAAAATTAAATACAATTATATTATAATAAATATAATTGTATATTCCATACTTTTAGTATATTTGAGAACAAAAAGATAGAGGGGCAAAATTGACGCAATTACTGTTTAATGATAAGTATATTTCTCCTAACGTATTTTAAAATTTATAGAGTTATTGTACATATCGCTGCCGACGGAATCGATTCTTCGGCATCAATTAAATTGTCTTGAACAATCCATTCCTGAAAATCTGCACGCATGATTTTATGAAAATACTATATAACATGTGCGTATATATGTGTATTACCTATATATTAACGAACTAGGAACACTAGGAAAGGATTTTACTTTTGAGCAATTTTCTTAAACCTAATGAATAAAACGTTATTAACAACTGCGGCTGGTTGGAATCAACTAGTTTTAAAACTAGCTAAGTGCTTCGTAATCTCGCGTTATATAATTTTAAAAAGCGCGAAATATATTTATAAAATTATTTAATAAAAAATTCAGGTATTTCTTTTATGTAACAATTTGTTTGAAGAAAAATCTCTATAAAGGACCGTTGAAGGTTTGTCATCGCGAAATAAGTTATTAAGCTTTAGTGAAAATAATTCTCGATTAATTGCAAACATCACAGCGAAAGACTTAGTCAATTTTAAAACTAGACGTGGAATGGCCTTATGAATTAACAAGATATGCGTTTTCGGAAGAGATGCGCGTTTCGTGAGATTACGTATACGCTTATGCATACAAAAGTACAAAAATCTCTCGATGCAGTTGCGGATATAACGCATATCGTACACATAACGCAATATACATGCTCTGCTCGCTTAACATTTACTCGTGGAATATACAGTGGTGAATGATACAAATGCTCTATTTCAAAACCCTATATCTTAAATAAAAGTTTAAGCTACGTGATGTATATATGGCAGTTCAGTTTCATTTATATATATATATATATATATAACGTCGTACAACAACGCGAAATAAAATATGCAACATTATTTTACATGTAATTAAAATATCAACGTCATTTTTAATTTCTGGTTTCTTCCGCAAGAGAAATCGCCTATTACAAAATAATGAATGATCACAATTGGTAACGAATTTAATCGATCTACACGATCGCAATTTAGTCAATCTACTCCCTCGTGACTCATTCGTTAAAAGAATGCGAGCGAGACAACGATCTTTCGCTGTTCGCATCTCACGTTTAAATGCTCCGTTTAAGATCAATCAAGCTAATTGTGACACCGCAATAGTTTCTAATGACAAAATCAATAATCATTTATGCGATAAATTTATGTGTTAAATACTTGTCTTATAATAATTTATAATCATTGAATTTTTCATGTTTATATTTATTGAACTTTTTGTTTAAAATTTTGTAAAAATTGCGAGTTCTACATTATTTTGTTTAAATTTATAGTTATTATTTTTATATTTTTTATATTATAAAAATTATGATAAAAAATATATCTGCAGAATAGTAAAATAGTATTTTTTTTCTAATTTAACTTCTTCCTCAGGGACTCGTATCGGTGAGTACGGGAGTTCGCCTTCCCGAGATACCCGAGCCATTCGAAGTCTGAAGGCGTAAGATACCTTATTCATATTCCCAGGCCAGACAGCCTAGGAACATAGAAGGAGATGCACGATGTTATCTTAAACTTTAAGATATAAAATGCATTAGTGCATTATTATTGGTCTTTTTAATTCGACCAATTGATTGCGTCAAATATGAATATTTAAGATTTAAAGCATGCATCGATAAATATTCATATTTGACAATCAGTTTTCCAATTAAAACTAAGACCGTAATTAAAGCACAGATTTGGGTTGTAAAATTACAAATGGATATTTTACTATCACGTTAAATAATGTTTGCTATTATTTTTATCATTAATAAATTTTTGCGGTATCGCAATTTAGAAATTTAAGGCGTCGTCGTTTACACTTCGTGAAATAAATCTGTCAAAAAAAAAAAAAAAAAAAAAAAACAATCAAGTCTTTGAGCTTCAGGCAGATCACAAGTGTGCGGAAAGCATTTTTCTCTTGCGTTATACACATCTCGTAAGATGAGAATTTTTTCCAAGCATGATCAGATTTTTGCTTTTAAAACTGTACAGCTTGAGCACGAGCGAACGCGATCGATCGTTCTGTCGATTGCACGTACGAAATCGATCATTTCCCGTTTACCGCGCGGAGGCATGCGGTATAATTACATTCTCGGCTCGAGCGCACGTTTTTTATAAATTATTATGCATTAATATGTACAACGCGTATCGTATGTAGCACGAACGAGCGCGCGCGCGCGCGCGTACGCGGGGTATGAGGAGTAATGAGACACAGTTTTGTGAGGCCTTCAATCAGGATGCGGAAGGCTCGATCGCGGTCGGTTTCTTCTCGTTGCGCCTCTCCCACGTGTTGATCCTCTCGAGCGGATAGCAGATCACAGCCGACATGAGAATCAGGCTGCCGGACAGGTAGAACGAGGCGTCGTAACTCCCGGTTGCATCCATGAACGCGCCTGTTTGCACGGATAAATATTATTCACTAAATTGACATACAACTTCTCTGATTTATGAATCGTTATGGGCGAGGAGATTTATCGTACGTATAGTAATGAATAATTCTGACGAACGGCATAAACATTTCCTAGAAAAAGGCGCTTGCTTGAAAGGTCTGCATTCGCAAATCAGCGCTCCGATCAAGTTTATTGCGACGCCATATATTCCGATGATCGATATCATTCTAATTACCTGCGAGAGGCGCGCCCACAGTCGCCGCCACACCTTGGAACAAAAGAAGCAGCCCAAAAGCATTTGTCAGTTTCTCTAAGCCCAGCAGATCCACAACTAGGATCGATCTGAGGGACGCGAAGACAGCTGCGAAAAAATATCTAATATATTTCACAGATCTAACAAATAGATAATTAAAACGTAGGCTTGTATAAATTTTAAATGAAAATATTGTGTAAATATGGACAAAATGATAAAATACATTTATAAAATTTTTACATATAAGATGTATCTTATCCTTTTGTTTTCGTTCATAAAGAAATTTACGATGTCACGTAGTCTACTTACATATGCTGAGGCCAAAGCTGGCTGCATAGAAGAATTGATATCCCTCGGATAGAGAAAGGCCGGAGAATATAGTCACTAAACCACCGACACTGATAAATATATTGTTCACGACCAGAGCGTTAACTCCTGGCAAACTGCTTGCTAATCCGCAAACGATACGACCGATGGTGTTACCGATACCGATCACCGAAACGAGGAACATTGCCGTTGAAGCGTCAATGTCAGCCTTTATTGCACGATCTGCAAAGACGGTGGACAAAATGATTTATTTCTTAAAGTAAAAGGAACAATTCACAAAATATGTGTGTTAGAGAATACAATAAAGATAAATCATAATTTATAAACGGAATATGCACGGTTTTTATCTTTGCTATAAATCTAAAAATACAAATATAATAGCAAATGGCAGTAAAGAAAAATTGTGAAAGAATAAGTATTGATCGTTTGATATATTCACCTGTTACATACAGAAAGGGCGTATAAAAGCCCATCATAGTGAGCCCACCGGAGATCGCTAATATTAGAAAGGACGGACTTTTTAGTAGGCTCAAATCGAGCATTGTGGTCAGAATGCGTCGCACACTTTCCGGACACAGGTAGAAACTTCCGCTCTCTTCCTCCGCCACATCCTTTGCCGTTGGCAATCGCGTCACTGACATGTGATAACCAACCGACGATTGCTAGAAAATCGTATTATCTTTCATTTATTTTAAGCAAAATTTCTTTGTACAATCAAAAATTCAATAACGTCATTTTAATTTTGCTTTAGCTTAATTTATTATTTTATGTTCTCGTAGAAGTACAACTATAGAAGAAAGCGAAATATCGATTAATCATTTAAATCGCTCTAATTTTGTATTCTTTACACAAAAATTAGAAAATATTTTATATATCAGATTAGTATCAGATACACATAAAGGAAAAAAATTTTTAAAGTACATTACGAAAATATATTTGCGATAGAACTTACCTGAGACCTATAATGAGGAAGTCTGTACAAAGAGCCGCCATAAAAAATATCGTCTCTGTAGAACGGTCTCTGCGTATCTTTCGAATTACGTCTGTCCATTCGAAGAGATTTTTGGCTGCATTCCGAACCCGTTCGGAGACGCCTGCCACTAATCGTATGTCGACGTATCTAAATCGGAAAACAGATTTTTTTTAATTTTCTCAAATATAAGTAATTTTAGAATAACCTATTTATATTATTTTTCGCATCTAACACACATTTTTTGCAGGTTTATGTATAAAACAGATGTTTACGAAAATAATTGATTTGTAAGTAGATTTGTAGGATTTTCCAGGTCATAGAGTTGGCACTCGTAGCTTCGGAAATACTAAATTTTCGTTTCTTGGCAAAAGTGAACGTATATTTTTCTTCTACGACCACATATATTTCAGATGTACTTTACTTTGAAAACTACAAAAGAGAAAAACGAAAGTCGCGAGAATTGGAACTAATGGAGAATTTCGATCATATCGATCAAACTTTAACATAATCAAACATTTTTACAATTTTTTTTACTGCAATCAATTGATTGATTACAGCATTGCGCTGATTATAGCTTGGCAGATAAAATTAATCTCTACTTTATATATATTTAATCAAAATCGATTATCCTTAAAAATAAATATTTCTTTTGATAATTTCTGTCATGAAGAATTTTGATATTTTTAGATTTTCGTTCTTTATTTCTCTTAAAGTTTTAGCGCGAAAATCGATGAAATATCCATCTTAGTTTGCGGCCGATCTGTTTGCTTAAATTTTCTGTTCTTCTAACTAAAATAACGTTCTCCATATGTATGTCGATCTTACCGTCGGTACTTTCCCATTCAATCGCTCCAAATCGCCGCTGAGCAGATTATTCTCCTCGGCGATCTTCTCCTCCTCGTTAGTCATAACGTCCAAGTCGGGGGCATCGGCGGGATATATCGGCGCGGATAACCGTTTCTCCGAAATGCTCACCTTTCTCTCCAAGGTCTGAGTCTCCTCGTGCACCTTGTGCAACGAGTGCAGGGACTTGGATGTGCTGAACAGAAATCAGGACGTTTCATTGAGAAAGTTGATGCTTGTTAAGAGAAACGATTGTCAAGTATCTCAATGCAAATGTATAGGATTCTCCGTTATTACTTTACTATGTTAGGGCTGCTGCCGAGGAGTTCCGCCGCCGTCGGGTATTCCGTATTATTATTCGTGCCGAAGAAACCACTTCTATTCGGTTGCATACAGTGCAACGAGGTCGTTGACACACCTTTTCCCATCAACGTGGTTTTCACCTCGAGCGCCGCGTTTTCCGGAGTGTTCTTTACTTTAATCCTCGTTGGTTTCAAGGGACGGAACATCGCGCCGAATATGGCACAATGTAACAGCATTCCTGAAAACCGCGTAAGCCATTTCTTCCGTTAGTCAGACCTCAAATTGTTGATTATTATCTAAATTCGTTTTAATGAACATTAATATGTATATAATTATATAATTGATGATTATATAATTGATGCTTGAAATACTACAATCTTAAATTTTTTAAATATGTAAATTTATATATTTATATATGTACACACATTTATATATTTAAACAAATACACACGTCCATTAGATAATATTAATCTATTAGACATATAGTATTTAATAATATACATTTAGACTTATTTCTATTGTTAGTTATGAATATACATTTATTTATGTCATTTATGACGCAATAATATGTGAAATAGTCTGTTATGAGTATTATAATCGATTTTTTGGCACATATCATTTTTTATGATATATTACTTAGACTTCCAAATACCATAATATTATTTGGCAATTGATTATGCACATGCAAACGTCATAGTTTATGAGTCGAGACACAAAGTGCGGAAGTAAAGAGAGTTTCGTACAGTTTCATAACTTACTGCTCAATCAAACGATATCTTTTAGACGCTAACTTATCTCGTGCGATCCGACTTTTCTCTCGAGGTAAGCTGTATGCATGCCTTAACCGTCATATGTTATTCATGCAAATTTTTGTTATCTAACCAAATGTACGTGACGTACCATAATATTAAGTAGAAAAGGGCTACTATCATTTTTCATTGATGAGAAACTACTGATAAGTTCATAGTCAGCAAATTTAATTGAAAGTTTAATTAAGAAAAAGTGTAGGACAAAAAGTAAGGTTCTTTATTACGCCTGCGTAATGTAGATGATATCGCGTTTTTATTTTCAACAATAGACGGTTCGATGAATCTATACAGTAAATTTTTTTAAAATATTCGATATTAATTAAAATTTCAATTAAAAGAACAGGCATTGCAATTCATATAATTTCGATGAATTCTTTGTGATTTTAATGAATGTAAAGCTACTATTAGTCTTGTAACAAAAAATAAATTTGGATTAAAATTATATTTTTTCCAATTCGCGATTTAAGGTCCATTTTTAAAAACATAATTTTTTTTTAAATAAATCAATACTCACCTGCTTGACACAGCAAAGCTCCTCTCCAGCCGAAAGTTTTCACGAGTATATTCGAAAGCGGTGCGAGCAAAAATGCACCGATACCGGAGCCACATACTGCGATACCTGTGGCTAAGGCTCGCCATTTTTCAAAATAAAAACCAGTAGTTATCACGGCCGGCACGTATATTAGACCTGCTCCAATGCCACCTGAGAGTTTTTGAAAAAAACATTTATGTTAAAAAAAAATCTTTGCATAAATATAACATTTATTTATTTGCAAACATTCAAATCGATCTTTGATCAGAAATCTTAGGTATTTAATTTTTTGACAACACAAAGTCCCCCCTAATTTTTAAAATACATAGTTTTATTATGCTAATTTTAAATTGTTTTGAAATCTATATTTAATTTCGTTCTTTACATAATTATTTTTTAAAAGTACTGAAAAAAGAGTATATTTTCAAGTCAAAACCGACATTCAAATATCGATAATAGATGCGGTCCAGATTCTCGGAAGAATTTTTCGTAGGATTGGATAAAGTAGTTGGGAATGTCGTGTGTGACAAAAAGAGAACTGGACAAAAAAAGAACTCTGGGCGGAAATGCCAACTACTTGGGCAGTAAGAAATATCCGAGACATAGAGGGTAAGAACTTACCGATGGCACCATAAGAAATGTAAAGGAATTCGATGGAAGTGCTGAAGTACGCGAGGACGAAGGCGCTACAGCTTATCACACTTCCTAATATCGCCACCAGTCTAAAGCCATATCGATTGGCGAGGGCGGATACGAAGGGACCTGAGGAAAGCGATAATTTAATTCGTAACGTCGTCGCTTTGCTCACGATTGCGGTCTTTTGATTTTCAGATTTCCGTTCGTATGAAAACGGATCTTTCTCTCTCTGTCTCTCTCTCTCTCTTTACATGCTGCTTATCGATACGATCCTAATTACCATATTTCCTTTTTTTTTTCCTTTAGTCGAGAGTATATTAATTGCTACGTATATTGACTGTTTGACTGTACACAACTTAGCACAAATGTCGTCATTATAATAGCAAGCAAATTGTGGGAACAATATACATACATGTCGTATGTTTGTACAAGTGATTCTATTACTGGGTATAATGTTACTAATAACGATACTACGCAATATAAAATAATGTGTGACGAATTTATAGGTATATTAAGAAAAAGAAATAGCACGTTTTTATGACGTAATTGGAAATGTAAATTTGAGGTGTCATTAATAAAATTTTGCGCACACGCGTTAATGATAGAGAAATCTAAAATTATAAATTCAAAATATACCTACAAATATTTTCTCTACTTCGAAATTGGCATTTTTATTTTAATCGATTAATTTTATATAAACTAATCAATTATCCGCCAATTTTTGTATTATACGTGATAATAAAAGAATTACATGTATAAAATGCATACAGTTACCGCGCATAAATAATTCTTAATTTCTTCGAAACGTACAGTTTCCGCAACATTAAGGGTAAATTGTAGCTTACATCGCTCTTTATCATCATGGGTAGTTAGCCACGATTTTGCCACGCTTTTGTATCGCTAAAATTGATTATAAACATTCTGTACCTGAAGGATTCGCGATATGTAATTTCCCCAGAGCAACATATAAACCATCGTGTATTTCCCTTCTGACTTTTGAAAACGATTACACAGCAATATGTATACAATATAATTAAACGCGCTTAACATTTATGGAAAGTATTATGGAAATGATTAATTATCGATATCATTGAAGTGGATACGAGATCGCGAATTTAAACGTGTAAAACGTTGTTAAATGTGTTCGACAATAAATTGAACGGCAAGTGGAAATGTTCCTGCATATTTATTTTTCTTGCACTGCGAAAATCCTTGAGACTGACCATACAAACGGTTACTTATTGCTATGCTAACTCGGGTGCGAACACAAGTGTACATCACACAATACACATACATCTTCATCGGCTCGATACATATCAGGAAGATTCCACATGCGAGCACATTATAGCGTTGTATTGTATAAACAGACTTATCAGTTGCGTACATTCAACAGAAATACGGCTATTCTTATCGTATTTTCGGTGTCTTGCTCAAAACGTATTGCGTCAATATTGTGATTTGATATGTCAAAGAAATGTAAATTTTAAATATTGCAAAATATTCCTTCTTTGAAATAGAAAACTCGAAAGAAATCATAGATTCAGCAGTACGATACATATTTTATATGTTCCAATTATATTCTTTATAAACACAACTTCATAAACTATTTATTAATTATAAATAGTTTATGAAGTTTACTTGTTTGTTATAATTACATACGTTTTTATATTTTAATCAAATGCATTTCTTTAATAAGACGTCTCGTTATGCAAATCTGAGAGACACTCTATTGCTCGGAATAAAAATTTAAAAGTTTGCATGCTATTATGAAATGATTTTAATACATTTTTTATATAGATTTGACAATCCTAAATTAATTTTATGATTCTAATCCTATCTTAAAAGGGTATGTTAAATCGATATTTAAGTTGTCGAAAATCTTGAAGAGATTTTTATTATTGGCTCTTTTCCGCGACATTGATTGATTTGATTCTCTCACTGCTTATTTTGTAGCTGTCATCATATGTACATACATTTGGACAGTTGTGCGTATCGAAGGGTTAATAGCGTAATACAATGTAACTGTATGCATTGGCATAGTAAAGAAGTACAGAAAAAGTTAAATAGTGCGCGTGAAGCACGACTTTTAAAGCGATTAGATTTTGTAAAGCAATCACTCATTCGGACGCATAATTCAAAATTTTTCTTTGCCTGACTATAAATTTATTTGATAGAGGGATTTCTTGAAATTTCAAAAAGATAGAGAAAATGTGTAGCATTTTTTGACAGTAAATACCCAGCTTTTTATATTAAATAAAAATTACTTATTTCAAATAATTTTAAATAAATTATTTTACGATTAATACGTAGATCTGCCATTAAATGTTACATACGTGTCGTTACTAACCAGCCATTAGATAAAATCCGCTCTGTAACGAATTAACGAATGCGACACTCGCTTTTGATACAGAGAACGCATCTGCGATGTCGTTGAGAAACACACCGAAGCTGAAAATGATACCGTCGACGAAGAAGTTGCACATAAAGGAGGCTGCAACAATCACCCAGCCCCATCCTCCGTCAGGTGGTACAACCATTTCCACTTCGATAGTCTATTGGCAAATGTTAATGAAACGTTTAAAGTAATTAAGTATATCTTAAGCAAACTAATTGAGTATTTATGTAAAATTATCAGAAATGACTATTTTTGCGTGCTATCGCAATAGCAAATTTATTGCAATTCTTTCCTCCCTACTTTTTTAAACTTGTAATTAAGATTGGGTAATTTTGCATTAATTAGAGAATTTTATTCATATATTTTATACTAATAACATTTTTTTAAACGAATTTACAGGAAGGCAAGATTTTGACCTCTGTAAACTTAGCACCCTCATAATTAAAATATTTTAGTCTTGTACGTGATGCTAGAAGCAATAAATTCCAGATGACGACTTATAGAACAATAAATTAACACTTAATTAAAGCATATAGTTGAACTTTTTTTAGTGGTAGGGTGCTAAATTTACAGAGATAAGATTTTAAATTAATGAAACATAGATAATTTTAAAAAATTATACGTATTTATTGCAATATTTTCATAAAAATAAACAAGATAAAACAAAGGCTTGAAATAAACTATATAATAAACTATATAATATTGCACATAAACGCACTTAAAAGCGACAACTTACCTATTAAATAATTAAAATTTGGTTTAGTTTAGTTTTTTAAACCGTACGCAATCAACTTACTGCAAGCGTCGTTTATAGGGACAAGCGCCATAATGGAAATTAGAGACCTATGACTTCTTTTGACTAATTAATATGGAAATGTGTGCAAACGATGTGTGTTGATTTTGAGCAAGAAACAAAACAAGTTAAAAGCATTAAAGTTAAGGAAAACGTATAAATATAAATTATTTAAAAATAACCGTGAATATAATTTTCATTGTTGTATTATTCTTAATATAGAATATTAGTCTAATACTGCAAAAACTTTATGGAGATCGAGCACAATGAGGTGCATGCATAAGATTTAATTTAATAGTTGCAATATCTAGTTTACGTGATTTGTTTCTAACCTATTCTATTGTAATATTTGTCTATTTTGTAATACCTTGATTTAAATTTGATGAAGAAACTATTTTACATTTATGAATATTAAAAATATAGTCTAGAATCAATAAAAAGTTTACTAATTATTAGATATTAACGAATTATTAAAAAGTTAATTTGAAAAATTAATTATAAACGAATATTTAGTTTTGAAAATTTACTTATTTATTTGTTTGATTTTTTTAAATTATAAATTTACACATTTCGAATATTTCAATATAAATTATTCACGTATTATTCATAGAATAACATGATTAATGATTTTGTGCTTATAGTGAATGAAGTAATTTCTTGATAATTGGCTTGAGAAATAATTATACTTTTCGCATTAATCGTAATTAATGTTGTATTTTATTTGCATTAAAATATACATGGCTATTTTGCGCAAGCAGCAGAGCTATACGTTCAAACTACATGTTAGAAACTTCGTACCTCGACTATCAATAAATTCTAAGGGTGATAATTATCGCGTGAGAACTGTTTTCTCGCTCATGAGAAAACACGATACGATAGGTCTATACTGAAGCTAGTTTAGAGAAGCGGCACGAAATCAGTTAATTCGCGAGTGTCCTCTTGGTATTTCAACATCAACTCGATTTGCCTTTGCTCATTGGAAATTCACTACGTGCCTAAGGTCAAGGCCGTTCAGAAAGTCGAGAGGCCGGTTTTTAGTAATTCGACCGTTTCGTGACCCAAAACTTCAAGTTATCAAATCGTGTCGTCAAATGTGTGTCGTGTGTGCCAAAAACGTTGATTTGCCGCAGACGGCATTTACCTTCGGTCTCTTCGATATAAAACAACGTTTCAAAGTTACTTTTAAAAAGCTCTAGAGAAAAAAAGTAATACAAAATTATTTTTGCAAGTAGAAAATTAATATTTCTAAGTTCTTAGAAAAGAGATGAGAAAAGAATTTGTGAAGCATATGCAATCGCGTTATAATTGTATGCTGCAGCCATCGTATATATAATATCTTAAAAGAGAAAAGCTTATTAACTCATATGTTTAATTTATTCTCAGTGATCTAGATCGATTATAAAGAAATTAGCGAAATCATTCTACGCGCGAAGCGTTTCTTACAATTCAGGAAATCGTCACAACGGCTTTCATTTTCGTCGATCGGCAGAGGCACTTTCTTTGCACGATTATAAACATAGAGGTAAATCCAAAGAGATTTGTTGTTTCGGAAAGTTTCCAGCTTATTCGCACAGAAAGCGGCACGTGTCACGTCAATTATTTGCGACATAAAAAGTCAAGAGGAGGCTTTATCGCGTCGCTCGCATTGCTCGCGTTCGCGTTGTTAATTTCCAGGCGAACTGCAGATAAGAAAAGAAATTCAGTCGGGGACGCGTATCCGCCCCTGGATGACCCACAGCGAGACAACGACTATCGGGTCCATTATGTGTCGCAAATAAAGCGATATCGCGGTTTTGCAGTTTTGCAGCGCGCGTGATCTGCCCGTCGCTCTCAACGCGAGCGTACTTACTGATCGCGCGAACGGGACCGACAGCTGCCGCGCGAATGATCGCGCCGCGCGACGCGGCGCGATTTTTTGCACCTTCTTACATTTCGACGCGCCTACATCGGTGAGAAAATATCGCGGAAAATCACCTCGTCGTTATTGTTGTCATTGACGTCCTCGAGCTGCAGCTCCTCGCTCTTGCTGCGCTCGTGACCATTTTGCTGCGGCGCGGGCGGTTTGCTCGCGTCGGAGACCTGCTCATCATCCACTTTGCCCGCCGTCGTCGACATCGTCCCGTCCGAATATCTGAAACACGTCCGTGTGCAAAACGCCATTTGAAATCGGTTCAACGATGACAGATACACGTCGATGCGATAAAAGTAATCCAACAGATAAACTTGATTTAGATATGTACTAATGAAAAACTTAGAGAAGATAACTCTAACGACGCGACTAAAACTGATATTAGCAAACTATGGCCGTTTAATTTGTTACGACTCGCGTAATTATTAATTAATTACATTGTAAATCTTGTTGTTAAAAATTTGTTTTTTTCTTTTTATAAGCATTTAATATCGCCGTTTTATCTGCTAGCCCGCAAAGCCTAGCATTTTACTTAATCTGATTCGTCACAGAAAATTTTATCGATTCCTTTGAAAGTGACATTTCGAAAGTGCTTTACGCTGAAAACGATGACTAGCGATATACTTCCCGAATGTTATTGCGAAAATAGAGACATTACGTCTTGTAATCGTACATCGATTTGCTAATGCGATGTTTTCGTTCATGGGATGTTTATTATCTGTCATCACAGTACTGTATCTATTACGACATTTTCGTTTGAGATTCACAATAAGACGATAAAATTGATTATCGAAAGAAAATACAAATTATCATATTGCGCATTATCTTGTTAATGCGTTGCTGTCACTAATTTCATGCTCTTTTTACACAATTTTTCAATGACACACATTCCACGATTCCACTGAGATGCAATAAATATCGAGGATTAATCCGTTTCGAAAGAATGCCGCTCGAAAGTAGTATGAATAATCAAAGTGACATACGTCTACGCTTGACATATGTTTACTGTATCGTAATAGAACTTGAATGACTCCTGTTATTCGCATCAACGTTCAATTCGTTTAAGTTTCTTTTTAAAAAAAAAAAGTGTAAGGCACGACAAATCTCCCGAACAGATTGCATATATCATCTTACGATATGAATTTACGGTACATTCATAAAATGAAAGTAAAAAATACGCACGTAAAAAAAATAAGAAAGTAAAAAAATGTAATTAAGAATTAATATCGAAGATTAATTGTGACAAAATAGAACATTTATCTAAAAGATCGTCGATTTATCTAAAAGATCTATTTAGATCAAATCACGATCATACAACTGTAGATAAAAAATATCTCCCTGCAGAATGTTATCTGGAACATCTTATATAACGATATAATATAATAAATATAATAAAGAAATCCGAGACAAGTCCGACTACTTTCTTCGTATCGGTATGTCATCAATGATAGTTTTTCTTTCTTTTTCTCACACGTGCAATATACGAAGCGTAGTAATGCTGAGGCAAAAGAGCGATTTGCTTATTAATTGAATACCGACAGAAAAGACGACAGTGTCGAATCGGTCGATGGTCACGTGTTTTGGTAGTATCAACGAGTTTTCGTAGTATAACTTTACAATTCGCCTGGCCTTGATCTTTCGGAATTCATCTCTCTTGATTTTCTTACTTGGATTCAGTCGTAGACATAGCGTTTTCGTTATACGATATCTCGGCAGACTTTAAAGTGATAAGAGCCACTCGAGAATACGTTACATGAGCTGATCGATTTTTTATCGGTGTCACGTGATTAGTTGTTATTAATTCTGAAAATTAATAGCGACAATAGTTGATAGCTCAATACGGTTGATAGCTGAATTGCAGACATTGCAGTACAGTGTACGTTATCAAGAACACTCGATAAACAGACAATTACAGGATTAAGATGATTTCGTTATCGCAATCTGCCATTTCGTTGTCGTGTCTAACAAGCTAACTTTTAAACATTCTTTGTTCTTTAATTTGGAATTGATTTTTCTTTGACAATATGACTAATTGATGTTATTTTATCGGAAAATTATTATTTATCGTGTGAATCAATCTTTAACATTAAATACCTCTAAAACCTTAAAATTAATGAAGAAGGTTTATTAAAAATATGACTAAACTATCTATTTTTTCTAAAATTTTGTACTCGAAAAAGAAATTATATCGACTGAAAATTCGTTCGCAGTTTATTAACTCTTAATAACAAATGGCTTATCTGATTAAAAAGATTGATAATATTTCAGTGGCATCGTGGAATGCGTATCATTGAAAAATTGTGTAAAAAGGACGTGAAATTAATGAGAGCAACACATTAGAAAGGCGATGCGCAATATGACAATGTATTTTCTTTCGATAATCAGTATGGATAATAAATTAATCAAAGAATTTGCAATCAGACCATGATTCGATGAGTTTAAGATATTCTGATATATAATTAAATTAAAAAAGATTAAAACGATACTCATTGAAATTCTACTTACTGATTCTACTTACTGATCGAACAGATGTTTACAAAAAGGCAACAAAATTAGAATTATAATAACATTTAATACGTTTGAAGTATATCGAATCTATCTTATGAATCTCATATTTGACGTCTTATAAATTGACGATAAGATAACCTCAAATATTGAAGCAAAATATTTATGTCTCGTACATACAACATACAAACATTTTTTTCCAATTCGTAGCATTCTTTCGTATTCGATATTACAGTTTTATTGCTCGACCGATTGCATCAACATCTTCTCTTTCTCTTTTTCTTTTTCTCTTTTTCATGGCGCCTCGAAATATACATGTGATTATGCTGCCTGTCTCTCAGAGATACACACAATATCAAAAACGATTAAAAATTACGACTTTATCTTTCACCCGTGCATTTGCTAAAAGTTGTATTATACACAGCTTCAGCAGCTACCACGCAAACAGAATTGTGTAAACTTTGCTAATTGATAAAGGATATATTTATTTTTAGCGCGATTTTGCTCATTTTATTCTCTGAGCAATGATCTACGAAAGGAGAAAGTAAATTCGGCAGTGGACACTGCAATATTGTTTCACTTTTTTCTCGCTGTGATTGTTTCTATCTGTCACAATGTTCATTTTGATCTTTAATAAAATTAAAAATCTTATATTTATATATACATATATGTATATCTATATTTAAATAAATATAATAATTAAATATTTTTAAATTTGCCATATAAAAATAAAAAGACAAAAGTATAATAGTTTGTATTAATTAATATATCTTTAACATTTTTTAAAGTATTAAGTCTTTTCGTTATTTATTAGATGCATTACATATATTAATTATTATATCAACAATATTTATATAATTATTTTTTTATATTTATATAAGTATTGTACATTTTTTATTTGAACATAGAATGTTAAACTGTGTATTCAATTGTGAATCTAATCGTATAATTAACAGAATGTTTTCTGAATTTTATTTTGACCGACATTATGAGAGTACATGTGACCAATATTTATAAAACTATTATTACAACGATGTAAAATCTAGATAATGACTTATTCATGGAGCCGTACTATTTCAGATATAATTCAGATATACCACAGTACCACTTATTTTTTATTGTAGGTAAGATATAGATTATTATCGTACTATTTGCATATTACATCGATGATTGGCGTTACACAATAGACCGAGTTCTCTATCATGATTGAATTAGAATCTCTCGAATAATCTCGCAGACTATTTACCGCGTTTTATCTACTCTATGCCTTTTCTGCTTCGTCTGACCCAAAATTCGGTCTGCAAAGATTTACATTGATGAAGCAAAGCGTACGTCATGCATTTGCATATACGCGCGTGAGATATTACTGTCGTCTTTTACTTTGACGTAAAGATCCGCGCGTCAATGGTAACAAAAGAGCGCGTAATTAGAACAGAGGAAAAAGTGATGATATAATCGCGAACTCAATCGCATCCCCGTAGCAATCGCTTGTAACAACATCTTTTCTGTTCTAGAAACGAGGGTGGTTCTTATAAGAAGCGGTGATTAACTCTTTAAACGAGATAAATTATTATCGAACGCGCTACGAACAATGCAATTCTGCTAACTCACTGATAAATTATGCCTGAGTAACTGTCGAGCGAGCAGAGATATCCCCTTAACTTTTTACCCGATAAAATACCAATAAAACTCGACGATTTTACACGACGGCGTAATCGCCACCACGTGAGGCGATTGCGGCGGTTTATCGATCGGCAATAAATTACTGCCACTTCAAAGGGAATTATCACTCGCGAGGGGATAATGAGTAGATCAACACTCACAGTACGATAATTGTGATGACCAAGAAGCTCGTCTGAGAAACGGAACGAAGTACAGAAGCTCATTGCAGCTTTCTAGAATAAAGAGGATATGCAATATGCTTCCGACACGCGAGACGTGTCTCATTAATTCATGTACTTTTAATGCCGGACGGACAATATGGTATTGTAATCGATCGATTTTATAAAAAATGGAACGAAGTAATATATTCTAATATAATCGCGAATGCGAAGTGCAGCGCTAAGATTTTTATCGATAACCCATAAATAATTACCGCGGAAGTTAGCAGAATAATTAACGTATAAATGCAATATTGTTAGCTGTAATAATAGTACCGAGTACTATGGTCAATACGTTTTTTTTTTTCACAACATACTTTACATTTATCTATTTAATTGTACTATCACAAAATTTTAAGGAAATAGATATATTTTATAAAATATCTCATCCATCTGATAAGCGGCAGAACTTTGCTCTGTAAATACACGTCGTAGAAATCAATATGGATCATAACAGGATTATCCGATTTATCTTAATTGCATTATTTTTACGCGGTACCTTAAATTCTTTCAATTGATTTGCACTTTATTATTTGTTAGAATTGCTACATATGGTATTTTCTGAAATATTTTATAAAAATAAAAGATATACAAATTATATAAATTTTAATCAATCAATACAAATTATATAAATTTTAATTAATCAATACTTATATAAATGAGAGATATAATGAGATTAGATCACTTTCAAATGCATTTCAGTACTTCAGCAGAGATATTTCAATAATTATTTAAGAAAGAGAGATAACAAGCGTTACTCTTTCGCTTCGTGACGTGGCACAAAGAGAGCATTTGCGAGCAATATCTTATTATTAGAGTCTAAAAGATGTTTACTCCTCGCGAGTTAACTTTACGACCCCGTAGATTTTCGTAAGATCTCTCGTCTAAAACGGCTGATTGAGTGGCGATGAGAATTCGAAACGAAGTGAATTGTTTTCTTGACACGCGATACGTCTAAACTGCCCGGCATTCGAGCGAGAGTTCGCATAAAATGTCACTTTTAATGGATTGCATAATACGCGCTGGCCGGAGGTTGTGTCCTCCGCCAGGTAACAAACGACTTCACGACGATAAAAGGTATTTCTGCCTTCCACGGCTCTTTCCGCATCATTGTTATTCCGCACCTTCACTGTCTCAATTTTTTTCCCGCGTGCGAACGCGACGATATATATGTTAAAGATCGCTGAAACCCGATTTCCGTTCTCTTAATCGTGCGCGCCGATAAACATTGATATTTGCGCGAGTCGACGCGTCGCCGCATTTGCAATAACATAATTATCGCGGGAACGGCGATCTTATCGTTCTTGGGAATTTCGCAAACATTATTACAAAAGCACCCGACACCACTCGAGACAGACACTTTGCGGGTGGTCAGTGGATTTATCTGCGATAATTCCGTGATACATATCGATACATTACGCCTCAATCTATAGAGAAATTGCGATCTATAGAGAAATTTCTGGCATTTTTGGAAGAATTTTAAATCCCGTGGCAGGACAAATTTCAACGCAGGCTGCATTACGGAAATGTATGATAATCTCATTGATTATTTTACTCGTTTGCAAAAGATTTCAGTCACGCTTCCCGAATGGATGTGCCGATAACAACTCGGAAGCGCTGCGATTTTTATCTATCTCGCGGTAGGTCTTTTTAAATTCCGCCAGCATATCTCCTCGTATCGTCGAAAAATTCATTACTTCGAATCCGTTGGATCCATTGGTTAGCCCGAATTCCATTGACTCATTCGCCATCGTGAATGAGACGTAAAGGACAGATACGGGACAGAGACATGATAAAATAAGAGAGCAAAGTGGAATGATAAAATCTCGATGATAAAATCGACGCTGTTATATCTGCATTTATGATTTAGCGTTTGAGCGTGGCAAATTGTCGAAAGTAAGAAAACAAAACGTCACTCTTATTTTTCTCAAAGTAGTAGAATCGACTCGCTGTCACTCTGAACTTATTTAACAGTATGTTTTTCATCTTACTATCACATCGACGGGGAAAAATGTCGAACCACGTGGTTGAAAGCCAAAGTTCACGAGACTCTTATCTTGCGTCTTTGATCTGCGTTTATCTAACAATATTCGTGTCTCGTGATAATATTGCACGTCGAAAAGCCGGATTAAAGCGCTCCAAAAATAGTCGCGAACAGGCCAATAAACCGCGACTCACGTGTTGTTTTCCTGGCGAGTCCTTTCTGCACTTTGTTTCCCAGCAACGACGAATCATCGAAGATTTTTCCGAACGTGCAGATTAGACAGAATCTCTCCCGCGGTGCTATTGTGACGCGGTGGAATAACAAATGCGTCACATTGTCGCAGTCTGGCTGCAGCGTTTCGATCCAACTCGCGGATGCTGCACGCTCTTTAACGATTCGAAGCTTGAGATTCAAGTTTTAAATTTATTCATTGACTATTTATACAATTCTATATATAAAAAGATTTACTTTTTTAAAAAGTTTTTTTAGCATAAAAATTTTGAGATATTGCAGATATATATAGTAAATATATAATTTTTGAAATATGCAAATATATATTTCGAAACTTGCTTTATTTTTCAATTAAGACTACAAAAACAAAGTTATGCTATCCTGCATTTTATTTCCGTATTTCGATATTTGTCGTGTTGATCAAAAATTTCATATTTAAATTTCAATTAGTATAACATGAAAATTTAAAACAGAATTAGTGCTAAATGCCAAAAAAAACAAGAGAAAACGTATGACGAAAATTTTATTCGTTTCTAAATTCAGCTTGTTTATGTTTTAAAACTTCCTGTTTTTTTAAGCGTGTTATGCATGTAAAACAATGTAACATCTGGTGCAGCGGAATTATCAGGTGTGCAAGAAAGAAACGTCAATTAAATAAAAGACCCTCAAGTCTCTAATTAGGTTTTAAATTTGTCGCATAATCGAGCCTCTGATGGGAAAGAAATAGAAAAAAATTTCCATCTATGCCAGATATGAGAAAGAATCGGATGACATCTTTACTGCATGAAAAGTACCCACAATCGTCTTAATTCCTAAGCGGCGAATCTTGCGTTTCGACATTCCGATTGAACTTCATAGTATTAAAGAAACACCTGCGAGCGAGGACGCATTCCAAATTCATGAAACCTTCTCCTGGACACCTGCGTCGTGCGGAAAAAAACTTGTACTTGAAATCATTATTTTTTCATGGTCATCCGTGATCCGTTCGTGCAGTGATTCCGTTCGAGGTTAAGAATTCGATTTTTAACATAATTTATCCGTAAAGATTGCTATATGCAACATAATATGATAGATATTAGTTTTGATGAAGATCGTTATATTTTTTTGTTTATGTTTTAAGTCTTCGTGTTTTTTAAGCATGTTATGTATGCAAAATAATGTAACATCTGGTGCAGCACATTTATCAGGTGCACAGGAAAGAAACGTCAATTAGATACAAGACCACTCCAGCAAACCACGCCGAATATTTGCCGGTTTTAAAACACAGCTCTAAACTGAATCCGGAGTACGTAATTACATTTAAAAAGCAATTTAATAATTTTGATGTTAATGAGCATCTTATAAATTCTGTAAAATAACTTATTGCGAAAATTAAAAATTGCGAGTTTTTTTCTTTAAAAATGATAGAAAAAACAGAGGGGACTTCGACTTGTATTTTATCTTATTGCATTGTATTTAAATTTGACCTAATGTAAACTTTGCATCGGATTCTCGAGGTTCTCGAGTCGTTGCACCGCCATGCTTGTTGGTATAAAAATACGTCGACTCTAAATATAACTATATAGAGAGCAGATCACATTTTCACACTACACAGTCGCACAGATATGTTACATGTTAATTTAAAACTACATCGATAAACTCTGTCACCAGATATACAATCTAATAATTATTCTTCGCGATATCATTAATCACTTTTGACACGCCATCGATTTGGAAACTTTCAAGCCATTTATCATATTGTAAAGCTGCTTTATTTTCTCATTGAAGGAGATATTTCGGGACCAATTAAAAAGGATCAATAAAATGTATTGAAATGTAATGAAATTTCCTACGGAAAAGAGTGCGAAGCGTTTGAGAAAAATTAAATCTTTGTATCGCCGCATGAAATCATTAGTTTTACTATCAAGTGTCAGAGCGAACAAAGATCTGCGTATCAGATCTACTCTTAAAATAACTCAACATTCTCAAATATCCGTTCCTTAATTTTTTATCTAACTGCAGTTGCAAAAGCGCGGAGGAAGTTGTCTGAAATAGACGAATTTTTCCGATAATGAAATTTAAAAGGATCTGCCCGAAGATCTTGGATGTCAAAGCGTGACCTTTCCGATGACGACATTGACTCTTCCCACCACTCGCTCTGTCGCCGATGACATAAAGAAGTGCTCTATTCTCAGTACCACGTGTTCATAAAACCGCTCGCTTCATAAAAATTACCCAAGTACGAGAATAGATAGCCAAATAGTATATTTATCTATAGATGTTTCGCGTCACTGATCAGATCACGAATTTTCCAGATGGTAACACAGACAATCGATCGCTACCTAATTAAGTGTCCTATAAACAGTCGTGCAGAAAACACTCGCGCCTGTCGACGCGATCGGCGGCGTGCACGTCGCATAATTAATGAGCACTCGATCGTCGTCGATTTTCCGCGGTCAAGGTTCACCGGCGGTTCAACGCGCGGCGAAAAAAGAAACGCCGCGCGTTCACACGCGGAGGCGCGTTCGCCACGTGCGCTTGCGCGGCGCGGGAACCAGTACGTTCCTTGCGTGGACCAAGTTCCACATGGTCCAGCCTGATCCGTCACCTTTTCCCACGCTTCTGTCAAAAAAAAGCTCACTCAAAGCCGCACTTTTCGCCTCGTTTTTTTTTTCTACACCCAATTTCCGAGGAGACGAAACGCGAATCGCGGTTTAACAATCGGGAGACACATTACCTCTGGTCCCTCCGAAGTCGCACTGTCACCGGCGTATGTCAAAAAGTTCCAGCTTGCCTGAGAGAAAAAGGAGACCCCGAAGGCGAGAGACCACGCCACGCGCGCGCGTGTGTGCATATGTGCGTGCGTACGCGTGCACTAAAGAGCCGCGCGCGATGTGACTTGAACGGAGGGCCCCGCAACCGTCGCGACGCGTTGTACCGGGTGTGCCCCGCGGGTTCGCGGTCGTTTCTGCGATAACGGCGGGATGCGAGATTGGCCCGTTCCGAAGTGGAGGAATCGAGGCTGCTCCGCCGTCAGTGCCGCCGACACAGATATTGGTGGGATATCTTTTCGCGCGCTCTTGAGCCCCCGTTCTCCCCCCGCGAATGTTCCCCCATCGCTTTTTTGTCGGTTACTTATCCGATGTGCAGCAAGCGACTATTCCAGATCGCGATATCGGAGCGATTTCTCGGTTTTTTTTTTTTAGATTACTTACTTTTAACAGATCAGCCAAAAGAACAAGATATAGTTCACGAACTCCTCGTCGAGTTTTTTCTTTTTTTTTTAATGTGACTTATGAATATTTGATTGATTAACACATGAATAAATTAATAAATCAGCAGCAAGCGAAAACGTTAAATTGGAAGTACTCGATTATCAAATAAACTTTCTTTTTACTCGTGTTTTTTTACGCAGACAAACGCATGTCTTTAAATAAGTCTTTAAACGCGAAGCTTTGTTAGCGATAAACTGGAGCTCCGCTTGCGATTAATAATTATACCTCGTATTCACTCGCGATAATTACATCTCAAGTGGTACAAGTGGATTTTTAAATATATTCACTGAAGAATAAGTAAATACATCATTCAGGCCTGTCGTCGCGTCGGCGTCCGGTATGACGCAACAATCGTAGAAAGTTTCGATGCTGAAAATTCAGCACGCCGGAATCGTCGCTGCGGCAGTAAATCGTCATTCATCGCGGCGTTTACGTCTGATTGTTCGAAATTTCCGACAACCGCTTGCATTACCCTTTTCGCTTCGACGTATCCTCGGGAATCGTATGAAAAATTGAAGTGACCGTAAATCGCGCCGTTTACGTGAACAGGTATTAAAATCAGAGTGGAAAAACGAATTTGGCGCTGTATAAGATTCTTACTTCTCGCGGACCGTCGCGTACGCGAGAAATGTTATAAATCAACCGATGTGAGTGACTCTGAAGCAGGTCACCAAAAATCCAAATGGCATCGCGCTGCATCCGCTGCTTATTTTTACAAGTCGCTGATATCGCTCGCTGATTACACGAACGCTACTGAATTTTAACTAGATCCGATAATGCATCGCTGCGTGTTTCGCAGTGGAAGCGACTGCGATTGTTTTTAATAAGTTTCCATCTGAGACGCAGAAAAATGCTGATAAAAAGTGATTCATCGGAATACCCAAAATAATTTTCTTCTTATTCATTTCTTTATTCTTTGAGTATAAAATATCTTATATGTGTTATCACATGAGTAAAAGTGAAGAAATATGATACCTACAAAATTATGTATCTTAACGGCGATAACTCTTATTGCTAATATAACGTTATTTAATAAAAACGATAAAATAAAGTCAATCTTAAAGGATCTATAATTTGCATCAGATTTCAGGATAAAGCCCTATTTATTATTTTATGTGCCGTGTATATATTTTATATATCGCGGCATTGCTGCAATAGTGTCATATCTCGAAAAATAACAATTTGGAGTTATTCATTGGTAAAGATGGATTTTGGCGTGTACTTTTTATCTGGTGATGAATAATTCAAAATTGTCAATTTTTGAGATATGACACTATTGCAGCAATGCCGCGATATGTGTGCGTTCTCTGATTCTTCAAATTTTGATTTTTTTAAATTTTCATTTTGCAATGTTTTTCGCATTGCACCGTGCCTAAAATTATAATAGAATTGTATTAGAATTTAATTACAATATATAGAATTTTATTTTAATTTCTAACGCGAATTACAGACTAAACTAGTTTTAACGATTTAAGGCGACCCTCGCTTTTGCCATCACTTTTTCTTTCATCGCGACCCGATTGGAAAGACCCCGTAGCTCACAATCAGTGTCAAGTTTCAAGTTTAAGCTTTACCGTTTCAGGTTTTCCATTCTGCGACACGCACATGAATGCGTACATAGACGTTTTGACATGCGCGTCCACGTGTATTATAGATCGCAAACACGCCCCCCTCGAATTCGATCAAGTGCACTGTGCATAACATAAGTGAAACGCGGCGCTACGCGATTCTCTTGTCCGCAACGGCGCGCATATATTTTCCGTACCCTTTCCGATTATGCAAAGTTTAACCTTAGGTGTGCGTGCCGAATGCGCGCTGAGCTGTGCGCGCTTTCAGAAATCGCACGATCGTCGCGTTGTCGCGTGTGAGCTGTCCGGTCATTTCCTCGCAGGCAGATAGTACCCATTGTATCGGACGGCGTTCGAATGACTAACAATTAGGTCATTTGTAAGACAACGAAAAGTGAACGAGATGTAAGCTACGATTTGTCGTAACGTAAAATATAATATAAAATTTTCGGAGACTTGCATTTACTTCAGACACGCGAAGAGATTTCGAAGCCCGACTTTCGCGCGGGTGTTTTTTTATACCGCGAAATGTTTTTCTCTGAACTGGTGGGGACGAATAGAATTAAGAAAGATATTATACGTATATAGAAACTCCTTCAGAACGTCGCTCTCAAATTCGAGGAGCGTCGCTCCCAAACCTCGGGAGCCGTGGACGCGCGGCGTCGCGTCGCGCAACGGCGCGAATGCCGTCGATCGGCGATAAGGATTCCAGAGGCGACTGTCCGATAACCCGTTTCAGACCGAGAGATTGTACGAGGCACGCAATCTCTACACGCAACTCGTTTTCGACGTTTCCGAGAGCGCGGAACTGGTAATAGCGGCGGCGACGCGTGATGTAACGACGCGCGACGACGGTGGAAAAAATCCTGGAGTGGTCCGCTCCTTGAGCGTTGAAACGCGTCGCGAAACACGTTGGTTCCGTTCGCGGAGACGGACGTAGCGCGGTCGTCATTCCGCGCCTGCGGATCGCGAGATCGTCGGCAAATAATTGCTCAGTTGGAAGCCGCAAGGACGACCGACGACGTTATTGTCGAGCCATATGCGCGATAGCTGTTAAAGGGGCGGCCTGCACGCGCGGGAACACGCGCGCGCGTTGCACAAATTCGCGCGCTCCGACACGCTTCGATCCGACACGGTTCGCTTTGCGTCTCGCCGTCGGACGCCCGAAATGCGACGGCGTCGAAGATCCTCATCTCTTTAATGAATGGTCTATCATGCAACTTCGGCCGATGCCGTTTGATCATCTGTCATTACGAAATTGATTCACATCAATTTTTTTCTTTTCTCTTCTTTCGAGAAAATAAGTAACCTTCTCCGAATTTATCTTCTCAGAATTCTGAAGCTTTTAAGAAGATAAATTATTCCCTCAGAAGCTTTACGATTATGTGATAGTACAGGAGGGAAAGAGCGAGGAAGAATATAATCTGTTTTTTTTTTTAATAATAATAGATGATAATAACAAGCAATATTTGATAATTAAGGAGTAATTACAGTCTGGGTCAATTAAAAATAATGTATACACAAACGAAGTTGATAATTTCGAATAATTTCTCTTTTAATTGTAAATATAACATTTAGTTCATTGGTATGTAAAAAGCAATTCTCTTATAAATCCCTTTTTTATCGGGAAATCTCTTTTTAGCTTCAAAATATTTCACAATATTAATAAAATGAGTGCAGTTATTATTAAATATTTTACGTTAATCAATCTGCATTATTATAGCGTTGCGCTTAATAAAAGATTTTAATTAAAATTGCTGTACGTATATTGTTTTATGAAATTTCATAAAAAGAAGTGTGCAATTTTAGTTTTAATAAAAAATAAAGATTAATTAATTACTCGCGCATATTTGCTACTTCACATACGGTTCATTCTTCGTCATTCTTACCCGTTTCGTTTTATCGGATGATGGGCTCATCCGATCTTCTCGATCAGCAGGCAATTGAGACAAACGCGTGCTCTTCTTGAAGCCACTTCCGCTCTTGCGCGATTCCACGACTGATCGCGGCACGCCGACGGTTCACGCGCGCGAGTGCGAATATGCTCTCAATCGCACACACTGAACAGCTCAACCTCGAATTTTTATTTGAAGAGATGAAGACAAATCTCATCGATCTTTCAAAAATTACGATTTTTTTCCTTTCGTAACAAGGACTGATGCTCGTGTGGATTCACTCGTCTTTTCTTATCTGAACAATTCCAAAGCACCGCCGCGCCGTATAGCAGTCACGCGCGAATTTCGAATACACGTGGTTTCAGATGCAGCTGTACGCTAATTGCATGGATAATTTTATTGTAATTCAACACTTCGACTGTGTAATACGCGCACGTGTTCACGACTCCTCATGACTCCTCGTATGCCGAGAGCCGACGACGAGATGGATAAGTGGAGACACTTGGCCGCCGTCTCGGAATTCTCTCTCGTTCGCCTGCCGGCAACTCGCGAACTTCGCGCGCGTAGAACGGAGCGGAGGCGTTTCTTCTGGACTTGGCGGCGCGATTTTTCTTCACCGGCTCCTGTCGAGCCCCCTCTTTACGTTACGTTCCGTGCTTGAACGAAAGTGCGGATTGAGAGTTCACGCGCCCCGGGAGCATACGCATGCTTGTGTCCTGCCGCGCGAAACGGCCCCGTTCTCGCCCGATTCGTTCCGCGGCATGCGAGAGAGTAGAAGAAAACGATCATCACACAAATTATATATCGCGAGAATCGATGATTATTGGATTGCATCCTCGTTCTCAGCCACCTGCATGTGGTTCGCGTCCGTCTATTCGCGGTAATGTCGGGCACTTCCTGGTGGCCGAACATTCCGGTTTGCGGGGACCGCGATCGCGTGGTCGTAATAATGTTTCGTTCCATGGCGCCTGACTCTCTCGAAATAGCGCGCGAAACGGATTTAACTAGTCTCGCGGCTATACGCGGATCGATTTATGGACAGGTCTGAATTAGAACGAATATAAATCTGCGTAATTAGCGTGAGCCTGGGGAAGGGGCCAGGGGCCCGACTTCCCCTTCTCCAAACGGTAATTGTGGAGACCAAGAATAAAATATCTTATATCCCGATCGTACTAAATAATTTAAAAACACGAGATATTTCACTTATTGATGTGTTACTAAATAAAAATAAAATATCATTTTTTTATTTTTTATTTTAATTAATTAGTGTAAAATTATTTTTTATTTTAATTATCAGTGCATAATTTGTAGTCGCATAATTTAATTTATCCATCGATTATGATTTTTTTTCAGACAGTTGATCAAGACTCACAGTTTTGTGTTGATCTATTAATTGAAAAGAATAATCCTGCGAAAGGAATAAATATTATAGAGCATATGTTATCAAATGCACGAAAGTAATTTGTTTCAACATACGTTGCGGGAATAAATTCTCTCGTTTGACGTCATGATTTCTATAGATATGCAGGGGCAAGCCCGTGGGTGCTTATGGGTCCCTAGTTCGCTATAGGAACGAAACCTGCAGCGACATAACGCAATAGATATGTAAATTGATACAATAATTTATTGCTGATATTTTACTTCCGATCTGCTATTTACACGCAATGGATTAACGCCGCTGTTTACACATAGTTAGAATCGCGAAACCCGATTCGAGAAAGTCGAGGTGTGGGCGCATTAATAATGTTTTCTTTTTTCCCCTCGGTGCCCTGTACATGCGGGGTGTACATGCAAGAAATGAACAAGCCAACGCAATAGTTTTTTTTTCAGTAATAAAAATTCATAATTTCCTCTTCAATTTTCGATAAACGTCACCTAATACATTTGTCCTTTTTTTGTACCATATCATATGTTTAACATATGCACGGAGTAGGGCGTGCGCGTCCTTCCAGTTTTTTTACGCTCGCACGCGGAGAGAATAGTGCGGCAGTAGCGGCAATGTGTGTCGCGTTGATACACAAGAATCAAGGACCCTGGCGTCGTCGCGAACGGACGAACGATAATTTCGATAAAACGTGATTCGCTTCGATTGCGTAGATTATTGCGCATGAACAGCACTCGTAACATCAACTAATTCAGCAGCCGTAACAATATTACGTTCGCACTTAAACGTTCTACCTCTATTAACGATGCTACGCTCTCACTAGACGCTAGAACACCACATTTAGGATCCGATGAAGAAATTTCCATTTGTCGAAAATGCATCCGGATAAGCATAATTCTGTAAAGGATACTCTGTCGTGTCTCGATCAAAATTCAATTGTATTTTTTACCTTGAAGTTTTCAAGACATTTTCGATGCTCCTATTAAAAAATCTTCTATCATACTTTTCATATCTTCTCTTATCTTATATCTTATATTTTTGCGAATTTGTAAATTCCCTTAAGCTTAAATGAAAAGAAAATTCCGACAGACGAGTTTGCTACATCTGTTAGACTTGAATGTGGTATTCGAGATCGGCTTTTGAAGTACGGTGTGCTTGAAAGTTACACGTCCAACAATGAAATCGCACATGGCTCATAAATTTCGATTTCTTCATTCTTTGATCTCTCAATTGAATCGCGAAATTTTAGAGAAAGTTTTACTCCAAAAATGTAAAAAATCTGTGTTCACTGCACGTAGCACTTTATACAGACACGCATTCAAGTATAAAAAAGACGTCCTTTCAACCGGTATGATCTAATATAACGGTATAAGCTAAGAAAAAACGTGCTCGTACGGTCGATTCTCATCACAGCGAGCTTCTATCTTGTACCCCGAAAAATAAAGATTTTGGAGTAACGTTCTCTGTAAGATTTACCGATTCAATTCGCGCTCAATTGTGGATCAGAATATCGATACCTAATATTATCGTGCTCAATAATATTCAGTAATATCGATATTCGGATGACGATATATATATAAATACGCATCCCCCCGTCCCTCCCGGGTGCATCGCCACAATATTTCTCTGCGTGCGAGCGTGCGTGCACGCGCGTCGCGCGCACGTCGCACACATGCTACTACATCCAACGCAATGTAAAAGTTCGTTCCGCCTACATGCCGAACGTGCGCGTGCAAAATGTCACGCGAGCACGCGCGCACACGTCGACGCTCTATTTATATAATCTATATAATATATAGTGTAACTCTCTGCGCGGGATTTTCGTCGCGGCGCGCGTGCATGCGTGAGGGTACACGCGGCTTTCGCATACGCAGATGACCATACGTATGCGTGCACATATATGCCACATATGGCGTTTGATTGAGACTACAAAAACATATGCACAGCTCTTCTTCTTCTTCTTCTTCTTTCTCTTCTTTATTTCTTTTTCTTCTTCTTTGTCTTTCCCGCACAATTGTAAAACGAAACGTAAGTAACGTGCGTTCACGTAAATTGTACTACGGTAATATTGTAATCGTGATAGGTGGTTAGCAATAGCAGAGCAGCGGTGGCGAATAGTGTAATAGCACTGTTGGTTTTCATTATCCATATAGCAACAATTCTTCTTGTTCTCCCTCCTCCTAATCTTTATTTTTTTTTTGTCATTTTTCTTTACCAACGCCCGCGCGCGATTCGTAATTAATCGTAATCGTTATGATCCTCCTTATGTACAACGTACGCTCGGTGTAACGCGTACATTTGCCACTCAACACGATTTACAACGAGCTCTCTTCCTCGGTCTACATGTGTACATATAGATTTACATATGCATTAATGCACATATACGCATATACGTTTGTTGCGTGCACGTCTGTGTAGGCGTATATTCTCTCTTTCGCAAATGTGTTAATTACATCGATCGAATAATGATCGTCACCGCCATGAAATTAGTTACATGTAACTTACACACACACACACACACATACACACACACACGCACACACACACACACACACACACACACGCACACATTCATTCACTCACTCACTCACTCATGAGAAACGCTCGCAAATCGCTTGCGCTTGGCATATCGCGCGAGACACGTCGATCCGAAATTTATTTCTGCATTACTTAACGTGTTGTTGCTTCCTAAGTACTATCCTGCACGACACAGTCAGTTCCATCAACTAAACGCATGAATTCAGTTACACGAACTAGCTGTAGCAGACAAAACGCGTTTCTTTTACACATAAGGTTTTCTCTGTTTCGGATAATTAATATATTAATTAGTCTATCTAACAATGCGTTAATTATTCCTTGATGAATACAATTAATTGAAGTCTCGCCGCGAGTCTCGCCGTGAGACCTCGCAGAGATTCAGGAGATTCAGGAGTCACAAGAATGCCACAAGTGATTATTCTGGTAAAACAGAGCGGCGCAGTTTACTTGTGCTCCGAAATTTGCTGTTGTATCAGCATTATCTCTTGCGGCATTCTCTTGACTACTCATGAATTTATACGATTTCAATTTCAAGATTTTCAAAGTATGCTGATCTATCATAAGAAAATTATTATTCATCACGGTATTCTCCTGATCCTAGTATCACAATTTGAGCAAGAGCTAAATTGCGCAGCTCTGTTTCACGAAAATAATCACTCGTAGCATTCTTGTGACTCCTGAATCTCTGCGAGGTCTCATAGCGAAAGCTTCAACGTGCAGAGAACTCATAACTTTATAATTATGAGCTTTATTCTTAACTTAATTCTAGAGCTCATCAGCTTAATTCTAGAGTTCGTTACATACATGTATATGTAACTCTCTATAAATTATTTACAATTCTTCCTGCACAACAGCAATATATTTGTTGCGTGTAAATTAATAATTCACATTCTTTCACTTATATGTATGTATGTATGTATGTATGTGTGTGTTGTGTATATTGTGTGTTTGTGTGTGTGTATTTATATATATTTATATGTATATACATTTGTCGCAAGTATGCAAGAAAATATCTCTCTGAATCATGTATATAATTCGAGTTGTATCTTTGGATGTGGCCAAAAATAGATTTAACTAACATGATAGGTCATTGGTGGGATCTTCTCGATTCAAGGATGGTCAATTGTATGTTGATCAGAAAGAACACCGTCGTTGTTTCGTTTATACGAGTAATTTTCGCGAAATATGTTACAGTGAATAGAGTGCATAGAGATGGATTATTAATATTCATCTATACATTCTTAAGCGTCATGATTCGAAACGAGTATTCAATCAGCAATACCTTGACCAATCCCTGTATGCTTGCATACTATATAATTGCCGAATTATATAGTATTGTAGTCCTACAATGCAGATTAATAATTTATACAATTGATTACTCGATATGCACGTGCAAGAGCATTTTTTTAGTTTACCATTTTTTTTTCTTTCTTTCTCTATATATACTGCTTGATCGATACTGATTAGGTTAATATAACGTTCTATCTATCATTCACTATTACATATAGGCAACTAACAATAAGTATCTGTACCTGATGGCATTTTCGCGCGTATATATCGTTCATTCGCTTCGATAAAAAAATAAAACACAAAAGATATATGACGAAACATACAATGATAAAAGTCTAAAACTGTAAGTACGATAAAAATTCCATCAGGTATGCCACTAATTTGTGCTTCATCGATTAAGTGTGTAACAAAGAAGTACCTTTTTTGTTTTAAGACTTTAAAAAGTAGCAGCCCTATCACAGTGTGGCTCGGAGTGAAGGCGATTTTTATAATCCGTTTAAAAAAGATCAGAAGTACTTATAAAACAGACTCTATTTGCTTGATCTCCTTCTCGGGTGGCTCTAAGGGTGACGGCGCGGTTTCTACTATCTCCGGTATATCCTCCTCGTTCTCTTCCTCAATATCTTCGTCGATTGGAGTCAATGTATCTAATATCACAGGTTGAGTCTGCAACAACGTAAAATAATTCGATGAATTATCGTATAAGTAATAATAATAATTTTTTATTGCCATTGTATAATATCAAATATCATATTAACAAGAGATACAGAATAAAAGAATAATGAAAGAAGAAGGAAAGTGTTGCGCAGGCAAAAGGGTCAACAAGGATGCTGTTATAATGCCTACTTATTACATTATTAATAATAAAACAAAGAAAATAATCAACATACAATATTCATTGTAATAACAAAAAAGAAAAAAAGAAAAATTTCGATATTATCTTGTAAGTTGGTGAGAAATACTATTTTATCAAAAATGTATCAATGAAACTAACGTCAAATGCAAGAATAATGCGATATAATTAAATAACACCGAATGAAAAGTTGATATAAATTATATAGACTTACCTGCGGTGTAGTACACCGTTTCATAGCAGGGGCCATGAAACTAGTAATAGTGCTTACAAGGAAGAAGAACCCTGCCATGAAGAACGGGATACTGTAACTTTGCGTCGCATCATAAACAGCGCCCGCTAAGGGTGAGCCAACTATAGCGGCAGCCCCTCTGAATAGAATTAAAAGGCCGAAAGCGTTCGTTAATTTGTCTAATCCCAAGAGATCCACCAAGATGATTGACGTTAATGAGATATAGCCAGCTAAAATCGAAATAATAGGATAGTAAGAATATTCAAAATTTCCAAAATAAGCTGGACATTCCATAATACTTTCTAAAATAATAGATGTGCGTAGTTGAGATACTTACATATTGCTATCCCAAAAAATATGCTCATGATGATATAAGCGGCATAACTATGGCAAAATGGCGTAGCGGCCACGGCGATTGTAGATATAATTAAGCAAATATTGTTCAGCAATAAGGAATCGACTTGCGGAAAATCAGCGACATATCCACAAGCCACACGACCTATGGTGTTCGTTATTCCAATAATAGATAATAAGAATGATGCAGAGTTGCTTTCAATTCCCTTAAAAAAAAAAAAAGAAAGAAACGACATTTATTGAATTATGATGTTGCATATAATCCAGCGATATACTGGAGATTAATAAATAACGTACATCTAAGACCGCGGCATCCACCAGATATACAAAAGGGACGTACAATCCAGCCATACCAAACACATTGCTAATACCAATTAGGAGGAAAACAGGATCTTTCAACAAAGACATATCCATCATCGTCGCTAAAGCTTCCTTAAACGATTCGGGTAATACCAAGCAAGGACACAATGGCTCTAAAACATTAAAATCTAAATTATTTTTTTTCTGGGCTTTAATCGTTAAAATTATCGTTTAAGTTATATATATATATATGTTAAGTTCGAATCAGGAATAATGTACAACGGCTTACTATGACTGTCATTATTTTAAACGGAGCATAAGCAGACCTACGTATGTCCATGTCAACGGTTCCGATCAAAAAAAAAAAAAAAAAGAGAGAAAATCGTGTCAAACCGTAAATCGGCGATAGCCCCCATTTGCGAGAACTACGGAATTCTGCTTTATGCTTTTTCACGCGCGCGTACCTTATTTGTCACGTATTTATGCTCGCGTAATCCGGATCTCCTTAATAGTATATATATGAAGAAACGTATGTACATACGTACATATAATATAAAGGAAAATATACGTACGCTGTTGCGCTTTTTCTATATCGATGTCTTTCAAATCACCACGTACAGATTTGGGGAGAGATACAACACTCTGACGGTAATTGGCGAGGGATTTCTGGCTTTGGTACTCTGGTAAATTGACTACGCTACCACTGTAGAAAATATCCTTTCTCGACAAGGGACGGACCATCATTGGTTTCTCCTTTGGGATACTAGCTTTACTTGTAGTAAAAGTAATACTCTCACCGTCCTAAAAACAGACAAATATCGCGTATATTATTTATGAGATTATTAGAAAAATGTTTGTGCGTTGGGAAGAAGGAGCGTTTTCTAAGAAAAACGCGTTCGAAAAATCTATAAAATAGATCTGACTTACATCAACCTCGGCATTATTATTTCGCGATCCCAACATGCTGCTCGTGGAAAGTCTCAGATGCAAGCTCTTTCGGATATCTCCGTTAGAATTAAGCGTTGTCCTAGAATTCTTTATTGCACTAAGGCTAGGCTTGTAACGTTCGCTGGTACTCGTCTTACGGATTCTGTCGAAGAACGGCACGGAGCCGTTTTTAGGCAAACCTTGAACGTGGGTCGTGAAAGCCGGCTGCGATGCGTTTCTGGGGATTATCGTCTTATTAAACTCGTTCTCGGGCTTCTCCGCTTCCTTCGTGTCTTTGGTTTCATCGATACTCTTCCTGCTCTTGGTCTTGTTGGAAATATTCTTTAAATCCATGCTGCCACTATCGCTAGTATGTCCACTAGATGAATGCTCTTGCACCTTCACTTCGGATATGGTGGGAAGGGTTGGCACCGTCGGAACTGGTGTTAAAGGAGTTCCTTTAATATTACGGGTGTTCAATTGAAGTACCACAATTATTTTGATTACTTGGAAAGCGCCCGTGGATTATGGAAACGTACGTCATTTTGATTTTGAGATGATTAAATTTTCCGCGCGTTTTCCCAATAATTCACAAATTTTCAAATTAATTACAATATTTTTACTTTAAGGCTAATAAAAAGAGGGCTATTGAACAGAGCTGGTTCTTCGTGCTGAAGTGCTCTACTCAACAAAATTAAAGCATCTCTTAAAATCAGCGTTAAAAAGAACTAAATTTAAAGTAAAATGTCCTTGCGAAAAATGGTCGCAAAGCTATGTTTAAAAAGTGTTTTAAAGCTTGAAATCTCGTCTTTCGAATATTTCAAACCTCATTTCTCTGCAACAATTTTTTTTAACTGAATTCTTGACAATTTATGACAATTTGTAACAATGTCGCGAATGACAAATTGCAAATACGCGTATGGTATCTTTAAAGAAAACAACCACTTTTGATATAAAGATTTTATTTCTCTAAAGCTGCTACGCACATATTCGCAATTTATCACGAATTTATTGTCGAATGACGACTGCATGATATGTTCAAATTAAAGTTTTCTCTTTAATTTTTTAAGGTTTACTTTTTTCTAAATTAATGCTGTTTTTCAAATCGTTACAGAGAAATGGGGTTTAAAGCCTTCGAAAGACGAGATTTCAAACTTTGAAATTTTTTCATTTTTCTAAACATCATTAAGTGACTATTTTTTGCAATGGCACGTTATTTTTAATATAAATCTTTTTAGAAAGCATTGGTTTTAAGTGATGCTTTAATTTTGAGTAGCATGTATTTCGAGTAAGTAAATATAACTTAATCGATTTCTATGTCTACCAATGTAGATTAAATTTAATCTCTGTTTAACTTACTTTTAATCTTTATCTAGTTGTAAGAATCAGAAGAAGATAAAGAGTAAATTAAACCGAGATTAGAGTTAATCGACACTAGTAAAAAAAGATATTACAAAAACGTTTCGATTTTTGATGTGATCGTCTTCAGTGTATTATTACGAATAAATAATCGTATTACAAAAAAACAGTTGTCCAAGTGTACAATAAAATTGCACAATTTAAAATCGTTATGATATGCATTTTTTAATTGTTTTTACTCGAATATGCTGTTTATGAATGTTTAACATTGTCAACTGTTTTTGTTATATTTGTTTGTAATAATTGAAGTATATATTGAAGATGAGAGCACATTAAAGGTCGAAACGTTTGTGACACTCTAAATTAAATTGTATTTACTGATTCGAAACATATTTCGAAATAATAACTCTCTTGATTAGCCTCGATTATTACTGTTACGTGTCTATTTTCATTTTTTTTATTAATTTTTATTTTTACCTTGTTCTAAGAGATTATACCTGATAATGTAACCGGAATAAAAAGTACGATTAATTTTCCGATATTTGCGACTTACTCCACTTTTACGATCACCGGAACATTTGTCAAATTTGATGATCAGAGTTCCTTACCAGGCACTAATTGGTCTAAATTGAAGCTGGAATGAACACCGGGATCAATATTAATGGGCATTTTCATCCTCTTTTCCATGGATCCGTCCGGTAATTGCACCATAAAGTAGGAGCCACCGATACTACCACGTTCCATTTGAAATCTCTTCTCCTCGGCCATTCTTTGTAGCAACGGCTTGACGGAGGAAGCCTTCGGATATTCCAGAGGTCTCATCATGGCACCGAATACCTAAAAATCATCTATTAGAATTTTTTTTATCAGATATACGAGATGCCGTCTCGATTAATCTAAAGCTTTGTTGTTACCCGTGCACAATCAAAGCAGCGAGGAGCAGCGAGTGAGTGATTTTCACGCGCTGTTGTACTTACTGCGCAATTCAAGATGAGACCGGCCAGGATTAGGTTTGCTCCCTTCCAGCTGTACGCCTCCAGCAACATAGTCGCGAGAGGCGCGAACGCGAATGTACCGAATCCCGATCCGCACACTGCGATGCCGGTAGCTAGGGATCTCTTGGTTTCAAAGTAATAGCCTACACAAACTACTGCGGGCAGATATATCAAACCGAATCCAATTCCTAAAAGAACAATTGTCGAGACGTGAGGAACGAGACGAGGCTGGTGGAATTACAGAGAATTATCGAGGGAATGGATCGTTACGCACCTCCCATAATACCGTAAGTCACCATAAGCATATTTACACTGCTCGAAAATGTCGAAAGTACAAATGCGGCGGCGCCTAAGAAACTTCCTGCCATACATACTGCTCTACAGCCATATTTATTCGTTAAAGCACTGACAACGGGTCCTACGACGTGGAAAAATTAACACGTAATGTAATATGTATAGCGATAAATACGTCACCACTAGATATTATTTTAATGACTACCATATATATTTAGTGTCAGCTTTATTGAGAAATAAAGCCATTTGCCATTACAACAAGGCCATAGTTTAATCTTCTTTCATTAAGATAAAGCGTACTCGAGGATTTTCGATCAAAAGATAGATTGT
This sequence comes from Wasmannia auropunctata, assembly GCF_000956235.1. Lineage (NCBI taxonomy): Eukaryota > Metazoa > Arthropoda > Insecta > Hymenoptera > Formicidae > Wasmannia > Wasmannia auropunctata. Next base: position 3,251,584 of record NW_012026814.1, read on the forward strand.
TCGTCTCACTATTACCAATTTTTTTATAGTGTAAGTATAAAAATTTTTTCCAAGGAAAAATCGATTTCTCCTACGAAGGATGCGTCGTTATAATATTTTCCGGCCGTGGTAGCGTATCCTAGGCTTTAAAGATCAATTTAGCGAAATTTCAGAGGCACTTCGCGTGCGTATCTTACCAGCGCTGAGGTACATTCCAGACAGCAATGAGCCAACCCAGGCGGTCTTGCCCTTTCCCTCCCCAAAGTACTTGACGAATTCTCCGAGAAAGACACCGAACGTGTAGGCAATGCCGTCCACTATCATGTTACACATAAACGATGCAAATACCACCACCCAACCATATCCACCGTCCGGCGGTGGTGGTATATCGTGATACTCGCAGAGCGAACCTCCCTCATCTTCCGGTGAAGCTTCATCGCCACCCGGACCATCGTTCCCCGTTAATCTCGATTGTTCTTCTACTGAGTATTCGCTCTCCGTCTGAAAAGGAAACGTAGCGCAATGATAACCGTGTTATTCTCAACAAACAACATGTGTTAAAAAAAAAGTGATGTATTTTATGCGTTGTAAGATAAATGCATCTCCACATAAAATCCCATCTATAATGAGATGTTTTATTCATTAGAAAATAATTCTTCGTATCGTGTGCGCGCATAAAAGAAAAACGTCTGAGAGAAAAGATAGTTTAAATTTTAAATGTATCTTTTTCTTATCCATGACATAATTTTAATAATGTATCATGCATGCATTGCATGTATGTACATTACTAAAATATGGCAGGTAATTATTATATGAATTTACAGCATCCATTTACGCATCGCGACTCAAATTTTTTTTCGTCGCGACAATTTAGCGCGAATAATTACGTGACAGCGTATACTTTGGGCCGCGTATCGTTTTAATAGTTTCACAGAAAAACCAGCAAACGCATATAATTGAGGACTATGTTGTACCTCGCGTGGTACAAATGCGTAGCATTCGCCTTGAACGAGACTTGCCGTTCACCTTGAATGCTCTAAGAAAAAGCTTCTTTTCGTGTTGGTGCATAAGTACTCATTCTCTAATTCGCTGACTTACAAAATAAGTCGATTAGATTTCTTGTTTTACAAATCATGGACAAATAGAATAGTTTCCCGATATATTAAAAAATGTATTAACATTAACAATAGGTATCTTAAAATGAGCGAAATTATAAAGCATATTAAATTCAATTAATATATCAATAATAATTTTGCCTTTTCCAATGAAAATTATCCAATATTTTATAATAATCGCCTGCCGTAATAATAAGAATTAATTTTTTATACACGAAAAAACTTGAACGTAATTTATTTTGAAAAAGACAGCTATAGATTAGTCACATATTTTCAACTTATAATTGCTATTAAAAGATTGTCTTTTATCCTTTAAAGACAACTATAAGGACAATTGAAAACGTGCTTATTCATAATCTTCGGATTTTGTATTCTCTTCTGTCTCTTTACGTGCAGAAATGCATTTTTCGCGCGAAAGAAACAGCGTCGAAAGCACTAGAAATGAGTCAGATTTTCACACGCGCACAACAGGCGGGGAAATCGGAGAACTCGCGGACATGCAAAATCGTATGCCACGGGCTCGGCGATTTCGTTAATCGCGAGTCCTGAAATTATCGCGGATCGTAACGCGAGAACAGAAGCGCGCGCATTAGGATGATCTCATAACGCAAACGCCAGCACAGATATTAAATAGCTAACTGTGACTTAATCAGTCTCTAAGGCTACATCTGGCCAAGGTGATACACGTCGCTCTCGTAGAATGCAACGCCAAGATCGAATCGATAAAGGAACGGTTGTTTGCGATCCGAGCCGCGTTTCGCGGAGATGCAATTACGTTCGCCGGTGTATCATTAACGCTCAACTCGTTACACGAGAAACGATATGTTGAATTATACAGTGGACGGATTTCTTCAATTTATTTCTTCATGTATAATGGAAAACGCAATCTAGCAGCATAAAACGGTTGTCTGCGTTTGAAATTTTTTTCGAAAGGTTTTTGCGAGAGTAGCAATTATCGATATTTGAAACTGCTGACATTCACGAAAGATACTGGTTTATTCAGCATGTGTGAATATTTCTTTCATTAATATTACGTTCACATTTAATATTATTTCAAGTCAGTTAACACTGCCGAATAATTGATCGGGACGTTTAATCCGGTAACCGCAGGCGATCATGTTGGGCTTTAATGAAAAAAACAGCTTATTAATACCGAGATATTAATATCACGTTAATCGAGAAGGGGAAATATCGAGTTGCGCCCACGCGATGCGACTAATCAACGACGTTTTAGCGCTCGCAGGTGTTTCTATGTGATAATTACACGAGATTATTGAGCTACCGACAATCAATGAAAGCAAAACGCTCGTATGTTATTAATTACTTCAGCAAGCAGAGACGATAAGCGGGAATTTCAATTGTTAGTAAACAGTATTATTTATCCGAATTATTCATCCGCCCGTAATTTTATGTCTTGCAAAATAAGAACGATAGAAAGTATAATTTTATTTAATTATATAGTAGCATTTTATTTATAAGTATATAGAATATATTAAATATGTATTCTCTATATAAAAATTCTTTACATTCCCTATAGAATATAATTTGTATAATTTTTCAATTGCAATTTTATTGTACAGATTCCGTATAATTTCAGTTGCAATCTCGTATAGATTTCATGCAATTTCAGTCGCAGCTGTTCGTATTTTACGCAAATTACTTATGATTTCAGTTCTCATTTGTCGTCAATAAAGTCAATTAGCGGAATGCTTCGCTAGCTCGGAAAATCGTGCAAAATTTTGATATTTCCTTCTCGAGATTATTGATATATATATATTCACCGGCCTCGCCTCTCTATCTCTTTACATCTCGCCGCGAGACACGGAGCCCCCGACGCTAATGAATTTGGATCAACGACCTCGCGTGTCGCGCGGCCGCGAAGACGAATTTAAATGCGGCGCGCGCGCGCCCGCGCGCGAGAGTTGGACTCCGGCCGAAAGGAAGGCCACAGCTGATCAGCTGATCGCGCGCTGTCATTCCGATCGCGCCACCCGACGACGAGAGGCGCGAAGCTCGCTCTCTTTCTCTCTCTAGCGAGAATCCGCGCTCTCCGCCTCGCGATTCGTTCGACCTTGTTTTGCTCGCCGTTGTTAACACATATACGCGCGCCCGTAGTCCCCCACGTACGTACGCACCGTGTCGTAATGCAAAGTAACGCGAAACGCGTGCGTGCGAATGCAACCATCGGCGGCATCGCATCGGCGCCTTCTCCCGCCGATCAACCGGCCCCGATTGTCAAGGCTGAGTCACGTGTCGCCTTCCCCGTCGCGTCCCCGAGAGACGAGCCACGCAAAACGACGCACGATCGCTCGCCGCGATGATGATTATATACGACACGTAAATAGCGATCATCGTTCCGGCGGCCGAGAGGCTGCGCGAACTGCGCTACGAATTACCGGCACGTCCGGTTTAGATTACGCGAAAATCGATAACGGTTCGGAGCAGCAACGGTTGGAGTACGGAACGTCTGTCGCGCGAATTTTCTATGCTCCAACATAGCGTTGACATAGCTCCAACATTCCACGATGAACAACCACCGTATCTGTATCTCGTCTGTTTTGGAGTATCGTGAAAGAGTCGACGGGACGTCTTTAAAGGGATTTAACAGATGTTTTGCTAGTCTTTTAATTCAAACTTTGTTCAGAGATGACACTTTCTGACCGTTGTGTCCGACAAAGTACGAGGGTCAGGTAGAGAAACCTGATTATTTGGTCTCAATGGCAGACAGATTAGATGGGACGGGAAAGAGAGAGAGAGAGAGAGAGAAAAAGAAGCAGGCAAACTGGTATGCAGGAAGGAAGGAAGAAAGGAAGATGGCACGCGAATTCGTACATAACCGACGACACCGCGCGACCATGCCTCTCGCTTCCCCATGATATCATATACGTACCGAGCTGATTTTGCGGACGCGACGCGAGCCGTACTGCGACTTGTTGAGCGACACTCGCGACATTCTACGACCGCCTTAAACCGTCAGTCACTCTTCTTCTCTCTTTCTCTCACTTGCTCTTCTGGCCGTCGACCGCCTCTCTTCTCTTCCCTTTGGCGTCCGCTCGCTCGTTCGCTCGCGGTCGCAACCGCGTTCTATTTTCGAGCGCGCTCGGCGCGATTCGCGGCGACGCGACGCGACGCGACGCGACGCGATTCGCGACGGCCGCCCTCCTCGGTCACGAAAGCGACTTTATCACGTCGTGCAACACTCCGCTCTCCGTTATCGCGCCCGCGTCCCTTTCGCGACTCCTCTCTCTCTTTTTCTCTCTCTCAGTTTGTCGGCACGTTTCTCTCTCGCTCCTTCCGACAACCCGCCACAGGCCCACCCGTCGCGGCGATCACTCGTCGTAATCCGCTGCCATGTCGAGACTCCGACCTGCACTGTGCTGGCGCGCTCGCGTCGTCGTCCGCACTCGCTCACTTAGCGCACTGCCATCGTGCGCAGCGCGCACCGCGCCGGTACCCGGCAACTCTCGCCGTCGAATGTAGAAGTGGGAGAATAAAGGAGAGGGATCTCGCTCCTCGATCTCCTATCTGATCCAAGGAGTGTGCAGTCCCTGCACGAGCGAGCGAGAACGGTGAATATCGTCGATGCCCTCGATGCGCGGGCGCCGCAGTTTTCGCGGCGGGGTCTTCGAGGTGTTTCTCAGATCTCTCCACAGAGAAGTCACTCTTTGGTTAATTTCGTTCGATCGTCCGAGATGATTTGTTCCGTATCGGACGACTTTCCCGATACACTTCGCCTCCAATCTGCTCTTTCTTCGTTCGCTCGCTTTTCGTTTCAGCGAACTGTATCATTTACTTGGTTGGAAACTGTGCATCTTGAGAATTTTCCATTTCGCTCGTTATCGAAATCGCAGAAACGTCTCGAGGATTTAGACGATCCAACAATCTTTTTAATGCACCATGCTCCAATTTTTTATTTAATTTTATTTTTTACCCGATTTATTCCTTTCTCTTAAAATTAAATTATTTAATTAATTAAATTAATTTAATCGCTCTCTATAAAAGTAAAGGTATTTGCAGTGATTTGCTTTCGTCTGTGAAATAACGTCACCGTTGTTCTCGGCAGAGCGAGGGGGAAACCTCAATCGGCGCCCGTGCGCGCACGTGCTAAGTGACTCACGTGTGCGTCGCGGATAAAAGATGCGTGTGCGCACGACGCACAGTGCGCTTGCCGAGCCCCTTGTTTTCGTCGCGTTTTGTCACGTACGGATATAGTACGCCGCTTCCGTCCAAGATGCCCGGGTTGCCGAACCCCGCACGCGTCATCAGCGGAATCAATCGTGTGATTACGCGCGCGGACTCCTCTCGTTTGGAAAACCCGTTGCACTTAAACCCGTTCCCTCCTCGTTCCCGCCAGGTACTTCGTCACGGCTATCGATTCGATATACGGCACGCGGAGGAGTATATCCGCACGTGTATTCGCCGACCGCAGGCTGCAGAGCGGAGCGGGCTCGAGACGAGACGGAACGCTACTGGTTATCTCCGCTAAATCCGCGAGAAGTTTCAACGCGCGTCCGCGATTGTGGGACGCTTCCAGACACCTCCAGAAGCGCGAACGAAAACGCGAACGTCAGAAAGAAATTCGATCGACGCAGCGTTCTCCGAAGCTTTCGACGCACTTTCGCAGAAGAGAGCTAGTCAACGTGAAGAACGGAGAGTCACGCTCCCGTCATTTCCCACGCGATGACGTCTTGGCGACTTCAGAAGAAAATAATACGATCCATTCGTGCACTATATTGTCGCGTTCAAGTCGTGCAGTTTTTTATCTCTCTCTCTATTTCTCTTTCTTTTTTTCTCCTCTCAGTCTTGTCTTTAAAGTAGATTCAACGCTCCCTGTACTCCCCTGTATCGCGATCCTGATACATCATCCTCAAGCCTCCTGCGCAGAACGTTCGAGAGTGCTTATCTCTCAAGTGGATCTCGATGCGTCCACGATATAATCGCGAGTGATCCGCTGGTAGCTTTCCTTTCTCTCCCTCACGCGACACCCGCGAACCCCCGGGGGCTTCTCGGCAGCACTGACAGTTTGCACGCAGTCAAGAACGTCCAGAGTGGCACTATATATCGAGGATATCCGCGACGCAGCACGGCAGATTCTATTTATACCCGAGAACGCGCGGCGACTCTCGAAGCTCGTCGAACTTCCGCGAACAAAGCAGCGGCCTCGTCCTCCTCCGCGTCGTGCGTATATAACGTTTCCTAAATCGAGACCGCGGTTTTCTTCCCCCGCTGATGCGACGCGGCGCGGCGGAGAGCGAGAGATCGCGTTCACGACGTGTGTCGTGCGAGCACCAAAATCGACGCCGGCGGATCGCCTTTCTCGGAGCGAATGTCGGAGCGAACCTCGCGCTTTCGTCGCCTCATGTTGTTGATCTAGAGAATAGCATTGTGTGACGGCGAATTGTACATTCAAATTGATGGAGATTCGCGCGGGGCGCGCATTACGTGTATTTGCGACCTTTCGAGGCGAGCGAAGTCGCCTCGTCACTCGCGACGAGGCGCGCGCGATCTCGACCCTCCGAGCGGAATCGTTTCGCGCGCCTCGTCGACGGGGTTGAGGCTCGCTCGCGTAGCCGCCGCGTGTGACCCTCTCCGTCGAGGCGTGGGACTGTGCGAAGCTCACCTACCATGCCGCCGCCGATGTGTATACACGCCGCACATCCTCGTTCGCGCGCGTGCATCCCCACTCGGACTCGAGAATTGCGTGGCACGTCACGGCGAAGCGAGCATCCGCTCCGGCGCGACGGCGTCAAGGGACGCGAGCGCGCATTTTCCAGCGCGCGTCATTCGCGCCGATCATCCGGGAGAGGAGGGAGATTCCTCGCAGGGACGTTTCGCTTTGTCTCGAGACCCTAACTCGCGTTTATTTCGCGAAATACCGGTTTCTGTAACTTCAGAACAATGGGCAAACTTTTAATACTTGCGATCCCTTTCCACAGAAATTGGACGCGACCCATTAATTTTTTTATCGTACATACAAATGAAGATTAATATAATAATAATAATAATTTTTTATCATTTTAATTTACATATATGTATAAAATTTAATAATTCTAATTGTTTTAGTACATACAGTTTTTCTACATTAAAATAAATTGTACATTAATATCTATTATAATATATAATAATATCTATTATAAGAACAACAAATGTCGCAATCCCCATCAATTAATTTTTACGCGATTTATAGTTTACACATTGTTGCTTTAGAAGAATAAATCCTATACAATCAGAAAATGTATGTATCCATATATCATACATATGAACTAACAATACTTTCTATTTAACAACATTGGATAATTTTCGCGGGCAGATGCGATCGCTCGTTCCGCCATAATTAAACCACGTGCCACACAACTTAAGTGATATTTAGAGAATTAACTCGTTGCGCGCGTCAGAATTGTGGGCCTTGGAGTATGGCGCCTCATTGCTATAAAAATGTTATCCCCAGCAGTGATCTTACGAATAGGTCTGTTTGCGACGGAGAAAACAGCAGCTTCGTATCAAATGAATTTTATGGATTTAATTTTAGAGGAATGTTTGACGCATTTATTTTCGTCTCGGCCAATGGGTGATTCATTACGATCTGTCGTGGGACGTTTGTCACGTACAATAACCAGCATTCAATATCGCGAGCTCCCAATTAGAAAGGGCTTAAGGTATAGTCGGACAAAACGGACGGCTGATTGAAACTCGATAGAACCAGAAATTTTAATTTTACGAGATGGCGTCTGAGTTCACAGATTCTTAAGAAGTCATTATTTTCGAATCCCTGTATTATTAACTTACGATTCCGAGAATTGCAATCGCTGGCGACAAGTGGAAGAAGCCTCGTCTTCTTTCGCGCGGTTAGAACAAAGCCTTAAGGCCGCCCGTCTAATTGTGAGGCCTTCGATCGAATCAGAGAGATGGAACTTACAACGAAACGCTGGTCGAGACGCTGGTCCGCCGAATCGGCCATAGCGCCGTATATATCGTGTATACACAATAACGCTCGTTCCCTTCGGGCTGCCTGCCGTGGCGAGGATCACGGCGAACGCCGGCTCCGTGTCGGCGCCGTGCCTCGTATACGAGCGAAATAATCCCGGGACAATGTCAAAAGTTAGCCGGAACGCGGCCGCGAGCTGCGGTCACGCGAAGCACTGTGCGACCGCGCGGCGCAATGCTCGCGCGCGCCCGATGACGCTTATGAATTAATTAGATAATAACCAGCGACAATTAGAGCCGAAGGCACGGACGCATGAAAACACCATCTGCTTCTCATCTCCGCGGAAAAGTTTCGCGGCGGTCTGAACGCGGCGCGAATAAATAAACGGGCGTGTCTGTTACGGTATATGAATCCGCTTCACTTCGGTTCCGCGTTAATGTAATAATGATTGAAATCTTCTGGGAAAATTTATTGACGCACATTCTTGATGATTATTTACGCGCATTAGAATTTTTATAAGCCTGCGATTTGCAAGATAATAATGCTCTCAAACATTCAAATTAGTATACTTTAATATGAAAAAGCCTTCAGAAAAAATATTCTATTTTTATATAAATTTTATCAATTACTTTACAGAATTAATCTTTTCAGTTTCGCAAGCTTTACAATTTTCAAGTTTCTAAAATCTACAATAAAATCCGAATAAAATCTACGGATTAAAAAATAAATTTTTACATTTAGGAATTATTTTTGTAAGTTGAAAATGTTTCTATCTAAATTATTTAATCTAAATTATTTAAATCGATGAAAATACTTGTTTATTTAAATTTTTTCCTATAAGGAAATATCTAAGCTATGTTAGCACTTAATGGAGGTAGACACTTAAGTCTCGATATTGTTCCTCATCCGAGGAAAATAATCTCGGGATAAATCGTGATAATCCTGTGTTTGCACAAACAAAGCTCAAATACATCGCACACAAGATAGACGATTTCAACGAAACGAGTTTCGAAGTTACTCGTTTACGCGGCCTGTTTATCGGCCTGGTAATTTGCTCGGAGCGCACGTAAGGCCGATAAAAATTGAAGTGGCTGTCGCGAATGATAAACGAAAAACTCGAGCATTATTGAGCGCGAGGTATCGACTATTCCCGGAATTTTGTTTCCGGGGCGAGATTATTTAATCGCGAGCCGATCGCTGCAATTGCTTGCGCGAATAATTTACGATTAAGAATCCTCGAGCCCAAAGGGAGAGCAACGTTCGATGAGTCACATTTAGTATTTGTTTGTGCACGCGCTCTAATTACTGGCAACCTTACTGGTTTGTACCACCGCCTGTTGATAGCGAAGTCCACGCGCTTCCGCGCGCTACATTCTCAGACGCAAACGACCGCGAGCGCATTGCGATGTATAGTCATCGCGGAAATGGACGTATAATCGTAAAGCGAAAATTCGTTAGGAGTGAACGATATTTTTTAGCGATTGAAATTAAAATTAAATTGAATTAGGATGCAAACAAGTAAACCCGTGTAAATTCCGATCCCGGTATCGAGACATATTTTTTTTTCCGACGTAGAACGTACAACTTTTATTACGCACAAATAACGATAACTTCATTGATTTATCACGGACATTCCATCTTACGTAATTAGGAGTCTATCGTACGTGAAGTTATTGACGCGATATATAGAGAATTTAATCGACACAAAATAATCTGTGGCAGAAACGCGATCTAATATCTGACGGTTGAACAGCCGCGGATGCGAGGTGTGTTCGACATCGATAAAAGGACGATAACGGGTTCAATAAACACTCAAAAGATAAGGGGCTCGGGAAAGTAGATCTTGATCTTCCTCGAGTCACGAGTGTGTTATAAACCATATTGCGCGATAGAAGTCATCTGCAGTTCGGAAAATGAAGTGACGGTCTCTCGAGTTGGTCTTTTGTAATTTTTCAGTCGAAGAATTTTTTTACATAAAGAGAATAATTGATAGATATATATTTAATATATAATATTTTAAAAATTACAACGAAAGAGAGAGAGAGAGAGAGAGAGAAACATGCTCGCGGAAATGAGCATATATCATCGTCCGAGATACAATATCATGTTTAGTCAGTGCCGCGATGTCGCATTATCAATTTGCTCGTCAACCAGCCTACAACCCACTTTCACTCACGCATTTCGAGATTGCTCGGTCATGTGATGCGCACATTTTTTTGCCATTTACCTTGAGGAGACCGATTGAAAAATAAACGCTAAAAAGACACGCGCAAAAAATACGGCGTAAATCTGCAAATTGCACGTCACAACGAAATATCGATAATTTGTTTAAAAGGCCATTCAGGCACTTATTACGTGACTCTCTTTTTCAGAGAACCTATTTGCTCTATTTCAGATAATATTTAATGGAACGGCAAATAGAGGATTATCGTTTTTAATATTTTTTTGAAGTTCCTAAGAACCCCTCCCAACGAATTCAATGATCCCAGAAACAGAAAATTATCTTGTAAATTCAGATTGCGTACGTCTATATTTTTTACACGCAATTGATTTTCCTCGCCGTTACTACATTCATTGTACGCGTAATTTGTCTTCCTCCTCCATTAGCAGCAGTGCGTAAATTGTCTGGAAATGCATATCTGTTCGGCGAATGTATTAGCGACGAATGAATCACGTAGCGAAATGTCGAGTCGCCGTAAAACAATACGATCGCAAATAATAAGCGAGCGTAATGTCGAATCAACGACGAGGAAACTTAATTTCTCAAATTTATTCGCTCATTTATTTGCGCGATATTTGAATCTATTAATAATCTTTACTATTAAGGAATCATAATGTGTGACGGCCTTCTGGAAATTTTTCCTGATAAAATATCGATAATATGTATATCCGTTTGAATATCGGGCACGTGTGAAACGCATGTATAAGAAATAGAAATCCGCGCGCAGAAAGACTAATCGCGTGCTCGTGGCATTAATTATTTACTGCCGCCAATTCATTTGGCGCGTATCGATCACAGCGGAATTTCGTGGGAGAAAGAAACAGAAAGTTGAAAAATTACGCCCACAAAGTAATCGTACGCCGTCGCTTCGCAACCGGTTCGATTCGAATTCCTGCTAACGCTGCGGAGACGCGAGATCGCGCTCGTCGAATCACGTCGACCACGTGGGATGTCTTTCCGACAAAACCCGACGTATCCTTCGATGAAAGATTCTGCGAGATCAAAGACTTGTGACGTTAAAAATTTTACATATGTAAAATGCGAAGTCATCACTTATTCATCGCTACCGCGGATGATATTTTAAACATTGGCAAACGTTGAAAAAATAAATATATATAAAATAATATAAATTTAAAAAATATATAATATAAAGATAATTATATAATACTCCTTGTTATGTTAATTACGTTTTAATGCGCCTTTATTTTAATTGGAAGCTCGTCAGAGTTGGAAGCTCATAGAAATTTTACGTGATCGAGTTCAGATTTTGTCATCGAGAACGACCTCATTACTCGAACATAATGACGGAAATTCGACAATCAACGATATCAATTTCAACGCTTAATTTCTTTAAGCGATATAATGTAACGATATTGTGATTTTATTCAATATTATTCAGACATGCTTGAGATTATGTAATAATTGCCCGTAAGTAATACGCGATTATTTCATATATTATAATACTGGCGTTACTGATCTATACGGGATTACATAATATTATTCAAGGATGCAATTGTCTTTCGTGCGAGTTAAGCCATCGATCCGCCAAGGCCGTAATACGCGCGACCGTTACACTTACCTTATTTTTAGGCGACATCGCGAGGGTGGCGGGTCTGCCCTCTCGGCTGGAGGCGAATGCACCCTCGCGAGGCGAGCGACGCGGGCGCGAGCTAGGCGGTTGGCGGTCGCGGGCGAGACGCGCGGGAAAGCGGTGGCGAGACAGCGAGAAGGCGCGGGGCCGCGGCACCTGACCCGCCGGTGACACACACGGAACGCGAAGAGAGAAGGTAGAGAGAGAGAGAGAGAGAGAGAGAGAGAAGAGTCCGTTTGTTCGTCCGTATAGGAGAGCTAACTCGGCGCGAAACGCAAACGCGAACGCGACACGCGCGCGAACGATAGAAAATGCGCTCGCCTCGCGTTCCGCTCAACCACCGGCCGACTTAATCGGCGCGGACACACGCAGTGCACGTCCATCCGATTTCCCCACCACTCTCCTCGGAAACTTCGCATCTCTCGTCGCCGCGCTCTCGTCCCGTTGCCCCCCGTGGTCCCCCCGGGCCCCGTTGTCGTCGCGTCGTCGCGTTTTACTCCGGCACGTACACCCGGTGCTTTCCGCACTTCCCTGCATCCCGCTCCGCCTTGCGCTGCGATCTCCAGTCCCTCTCTCTCTCTTTCTCTCTCTCTCTCTTTTCTTTCTCCCTCTCCTCCCGCACTCTTTCACCCTGTCGCTTCTCTAAATGCGACCAGCGGCGCGTTATTTACCGGTACGCGTTCATGAACAAAGCGGTTGAGCCATCGTCGGCGACGAGTACAAAGTTCTGCACGATGTAATTTCTTTGGAGCGCGCGAAACCGCTACACGCGTAGTCGAAATCGATTTTCCGAGCAACAATCTCTCTCTCTCTCTCTGTCTGCCTGTCTGCCTCGCGGACGATTACGACGTGCGTGATTATCTGATCGCCACGTGCAAACGATCGCGATAATCGAGCCGAAGATACGCGACTTCTGATGGCGATTCGATTGTAAAAAAAATATCTAATGATAGATTTTTACATCAGGACGTCGAGAAACCTCATTCGGATTCTTTGACCGAAGCGAAATCGACGTGCCGCTTCTTCGGTTACAAAGACATTCAGCATTGAGAGATAAGATGTCTAAATATAGACAGTGACATCCAACTACATTTTTGTTGTTGAGTAAAAATCGATTGGAAATCAGCCAAGAAATCTATGCATTGGAAGAATAATGCATAGAAAGAGAGAAACGGGAAATGTCCCCTGTATATATACGTAATACCGTTTTTCCATGTGCGCATCGATTTGGATCTTGTCGCAATGCTGTCGAAACGTGCCAAATTTCGGAGTGCCGTAAGACACGAATTAAGCTTCCATGCACTAAATCACACGATGAACGATGACGTAATAGTTTCGAGGGAACGGCGCGCAAGTTTCGTTGTCGGGTGATTAACAAGGGAAAATAGTCGCGAGTGTTGTTCATCGCGATCTCTGCACGGGCATGTGATTCACACGATTTCCGCGAGATATATTATTTTAATTATCAGACATTATATTACACCGGTAATACCGGCATTTTACTAACGCGATACGCACAGCATTAAACGCGATAACGATATCTTAATGCGATATTACCGCAACGTGTTTGCAGAAATCAGATTCCCGCTGTCGTTGATGAGAAAGCTTCATTTCTCAAAACTTGGCAAGAAATGCGAATATTATTTACGTGTGGAATAATCGTTCTATACACACTTTCATTTTATACTTTTATTTAATACCGACGCGGACGGTGCGAATAATAAAATTGATTTGCAAAGGCGTTTCTAAAAATATATTCGACCTTAGACGTCGAAAATTGAATTTTTCATGATGTGAAATAACAGATAAAGGTATCATTTAAATTTCCTCGATTTATATAAATTGCAGAAAGCCAAGACAAACATAATTCCTTAGAAGCAAGCAAAATTTTAAGCGAGTAATCGATTAAGGCATTCTGCCGCGTTAATTGCCGTTAATTTGGCATCATTTTACGCTGAGCAATGTAAAACAAAACACATATTATGTTAAATAAAATAAAAATAGATATATATGGATCGATTTTTGTTAGTCCGCTGCTAACCAAAGTCATTCGACATTGCGTTGTATTTTATTAGTTTTTGTACATTTACGGATTAAAATGAGACACACACACCGATAAAAGCAAACACGCTTAACAGACACATTTTTAGATTCTGAATACAACGTTTCTATGCGATTCATATCGCTTTCCAGTCAGCTTTGCAGTCTCCGATTATCGACACGACATAAGTATTAAAAATAACAGAAAGCTATACCGATATAACAGTCGTAAATAGAACAGTCACAAAGTCGCATACAGAGTGCATTTATATTTCTGTCGATATTCTCGGAAAAAAATTTCCCTGGTGAAATGGTAAGATACGTATCTCACGTTTCCTCCGGGAGACTTAGAGTGTCGTTTCGAAAACAAAAGACAAAAAAATCAGAGGGAAACGGAAATGCGAAACGGAACACTTACGATGTTGTTCGCCACGATCGTTGGTTTCGGATGTATCTGCAGGCCGTCATCGTCGCCGATCTGCTCGCTAATCTGCTCGCGGCTGGTGACAGGGCCCATTTCAGCGTCTCCTGAGGACGAGGGACGGGGAGCACCGGCTTCCGTCGAAGACCGAGGCGCCGGCGGCACCTGACCGACCACCGATCGACCGCGATCCCTTGCAGGGGACGATCGAAACAATGATCCGGGTCGACGGTCAGCCCACCCACCGGCGGCTTACGATGCCCCCATCGGCGTTAGCCTGGCAGGGACCTCACGGAAATCAGCCTCCTCGGCCACATCTATCACGTCCATTTCACGTTCACAGCCTCGCAAAGGGCGATCGAGAGAGTCGATCGCGCGAGGACGATCGAAACGCGCGCGCGTATATAGCGTATCCCTCTTCTTCCTTCCGCACCCTTCGTGAGACTGCCTCCCGCGCGGATAATCGTCGTTCACCGACAAGGTTCTCGAGGGAGCTTACCGCTTGCAAGTCCGGTGGCGGCAGGTCTTAAACGTTCCCGTTCCTCTGCTTCTCGTTATCATCGCGATAATTCGGAATGCTCACGAACGCCGGCCACTTTTCCGTCACTATTTGCACGGTGTTCGAAAATGATATCTGGGATGACATCGAGTCAGTACTCGTATCTCGACTGGCCTGCGCCGGCTTCGACGACAGTGTGAAACATATGACCACCGATCGTCTTTGTATAAACTCCGGGAACTCCAAACCTCCTCGGCAAAACAATGAGGATACTTTTGTTATTGCCGCACCAGTGTCCTTTGTGAATTCTTTGTGGATTCCTGGAAGTTATCAAAAGCTTCTTCCTTCACGTTTACTGCAGCCCGGCGACGTGGATATTTCGACGAGGAAAAACTTTGCCGACAGTCCCTTAGGTCACTGGTTCACCGGTGTGTCAGTCTCCGCGGTGAATCCCACGACGATCGATTGTGCCCGTTTTTCCCGAGCGTTACCAAGAAGCGTTGGTACCAACGTCCCGACGACGACGACGACGACGACGACGACGAGGACGACGACCACCACGACGTGTCACACACCCACCGGCCGGCTCCGGATTGCACCGCGAGGAGGGAAGAACTCGCGAGGCGCGCGATCGCGTGCGCGGGGACGAAAAGGTCGTCGACGATATCGGGGGGGAAAGGCCGGATTTCGCCGGTTTCGGCCACGCGGAAGGTAGAAAAAAAGAAGAAAGGCCGAAAAGAGAGACGCGACGGAGGTCTCCTCCTCGCCGGGGAGAAGAAGTTTCCTCTCGCCAGCAGGCTCTACCCCGCCGCGGGTGGGTAGCGCCGCGGCGCCCCAGGATCAATAAAACGACCGCCCGGCCGTCGCCTGTCCTAGGGTCCTGCCTGGCCTCTGCCTGCCGTATGCTTGCCGCGACGTCGGACGCCCGACCCGACGTCCCGACGCGGCGCGCGTGTCCCCGCCGCTCTCCGCGCGTGCACCAATCCCCGGACGCGGCGACGCCGCGGCGCGGCGTCGCGCGTCGCGCCGCGCTCCGGCGCGATCTTCCGCGGGCCGCGCGCACGCCCGCTCGCGTGCAGAACTCGCGCCGCGGATCGATATTCGACGGCGGTGGTCAGGAGCGTCGACGGGAAAATCCGCGAAAACTGCACGATTCGTGGAACTCGGCGGCTTTTATGAGGGGATGACATAAATTAAAGCGGGGACTGACATAAAGGGTTGAGTTAATCGCGGAGGAAACGCGTATTTTTTTTCCTTAACGAGGAAGGAGGAAAATTTTCAATTTTAATTTTATAATTAAAACTTGCTGTTAAAGTAAATTAAAAAATGTATAATTAATATTTGCTGTTGAAGTAAAATATATTATTCCCGTCTGTGTTATATTCATGAAAATAACAATCTCGAGAAATTTATTCGCTCCAATTTTTTTACTTCGTATTTCATTCGTTTGCAAACAGAAATGTCTGAAGGATGTCGGAATCTCGTGATATTTTTAAAGAGAGTTCCCATATATTGTAAAATATTTAAATTAAGATAATTGTTCACGATCGAACATCTATGGAATGCACGCAAACTTTTATTTGGAGCGGTCATTACCTCGATATATCTGCTGGGTCAGTGCAACTGACGTGTCTCGCTTCCCCTCATGAATAATTTGTTATGAAGAGCAAGCAAAAAAGAATATTTTTTTAAGCATATTAATTGCAAGGTTAATAAATATGAGTTACGGCGAGAATCGTATAAGCACTATAGGAACGATATAAACTGCATTCTGTATTACTGCCATGGAAAATTTAATTATTTAAGAGAATCTAATCCGCTTTATGCATTATTATGCGTTATTACCACATAATTGGCTTTGCTACTGCTGCGTAATATATTTACTAATATTGTTACATGGGGGGAAGGGCTGTTGTTACGTAACTCATATAATATCGACTCTTTTTATTATATAGTGCATTGCGTCCTGCACAATCGCTTTCATTTCGTTCCTGCTCTTTGCAGATCGATATCGTCGACCACCCTCGCGGTATAACCATGCACGAACATATGTTCCAAGGATAGTCTGCAGTCTGGTGATAGTCTATTATTGTAATGATAGGGAAGAGAATGCGTTTGAAAGTTCAGCGTTTCAGTCTGACACATAGCGTAATTTATGGATTATTTATAAAAGCAAAAATCAAGCGCGAAATCAATTATTATAATTATATTGATATATTTAAAATTTTCAATTAAATGTTTCGTAAAATATAAAAAATTGGTTTTCTTAATTATTTATTTGTTAAAACTTTGAATTTATTTTATATATAAAATTTTATATGTAATATTGTGGATTATTTATATAAACAAAAATCGAAATCAAGCAAAACTTTTAACGAGTATTTTATTTTATTTTATCGAGATCCATCGAATGCATTAAAAATATCATAATAATAAAAATATGTTTGTTTAGCATTGCACTTGCTATAATTGTCAACGTAAATATATTTTAAATGTGCAATTAATAAAGTATCTTGCATTTTGCAAGATACTTTATTAATTGCTTATTTAAAATTGGTTTTAGATTGGTTTTAGACAGTTAATTGTTTATTTGTTAAATTAAAATTATTGTTAAAACTATTTAAAAAATAGTCAGAAATCAACTGTAAGTTTAATCATCATCTCTGCGAAGAAATTTATACATATTGAAACATTTTATTACTTATACGTGCTTTTATACGAATCATATAGAAGACACGATCGTGTCATGACTCATGACGGAACGCGTTCGGTTTCATATTTAATTTAATAATTACTTTGTAATTTTTTGACTGTGCCGTAAATTTTTGACGACTTGTTTCGCCGCGTCGCTTATGTCGCTCCGTTTCGCGAACGTCATCGTCTCGATTGTTTCGATCGGTATTATCGTCGTCAAATCGTGAACGTACTTCGGCTCATCGAGATCGTAAGTGACGGATTGCAGTACGCGAAGGCAGAGCAACTGCATCTCCTCCGAAGACGCCTCATCATCCAAACAATGACTTAGCGCGTCTCCCACTCGTGACTCGAGCAGATATTCCAAGCCGGTCTTGTTCATGCTCACGTTGTACAGGATCATTAACATTAATCTGCAATCACGGTCGCACTTGAGATATCGTTAAAGTTACGTTCTTTTTTTTTTAAATGAAATAAAATGTTTGGGATATTGCGATATGTGGAAATTGAGAAGAGAGAGATAAGATAGCTGGAAAACGTTTACAGATGGAAATAGCTTTAGAGATACGCGACAAAGTAATTCTTTGAAGCTCGTGCGCATACCTTTTCAGTGATACCGTCCCGGGAGCCGGCGGCAATTCGGGCGTCAGTTTAATTAACTTTTGCACGAATTCCGTGCCGCTAGAATTTGTGATTAAAAATTGACGACCTTCCGGGCTCGCCGATATATTGCTGACGATGCCGAGTAGTCCCATTACAAATTGGTACTCAATGTTGCTCGTGGGAGGGAATACGCTTCTATAAGTATTAACGAATGCGCCGAAAGTCCCATTCACTAGCGACAAAAATTCTCCTATTTTATTCTGAAACTACGAAAGATTACGGGATTGAGGACCAATTTAGTTTGTAGATGAAATGAAATTTATATTAGATGTGAATTTCATTTATAAAACTAATTTAAGTGTCACATTCAGTTACATTTATAGAATAGTTAGGATATATTTAAAGAAGATACATTCTGAGGACTTATTTAACTATACATTTAATTGCATACTTTTGTGTTTAATCGAATATCCGTATGTATTTTCGTTACATAAAAAAAAACTTGCAATATTAGGGTCTCAAAAAGAAGAAAAAAAGTTATAAATATAAATTCGGAAATGAGTTGCTTTCGAGTTATAGTCACTTTTAATGTTAAAAAAAAATCATTATTTATTACGATTTTTTTAACATGAAGTGGCTATAACTCAGAAACAACTCATTTCCGGGCCTATGCTTATACAGTTTTTTTTCCCTTTTTTCCCGAATTACTTCAAGAAATAGTGCGGGCGAGTTTTCGGACACTCTGTGTACTTATATATTTGTAGATTTTATTCTCTTTGTCTTTCGTTAGATTTCGCATTTCGATAATGCAAGAAAATCACGCTATTTTACTTAATATTATTAACGTGTACTTACGTTTGATAACCAAGCGTCGACTATTTGCGGAAATCTAGAAGCACGCCATGTCAGATTACCTAATACTGCACCAAGGCTTGTGCAATAAGTACTCTGATTTAATATCTGCATGATAGCGAAGACACAAGCAAATTAACAAATGGTATTTTTTTTTTAATATAAATATTCTAAAAATATTTTATTTGCGACGTTTTCGGAGTAATGAACGAGCAAGAAGATATTTACGGGAAACGCGAGCGTAAGAAAACACGAACAAAATAGTGAACGTTGCTGGTAATAAAATTAATGGAAAAATGAGATAATAGCGTCCGCCGATATCGAGACAACAAAGTTTTACTTGATCTTTCAAACGTTCTATCTCCTTGAATGCCCCCTCTTTCTCTTTCGTTAGACGCTCGACTTGAGCACGCAACTCTTCGCATTTTGCTTCCAACGCTGCAATTTCTTTCACGTTATCTATAAATTAACCCGATATTTAATTTCCGTCACACGCAAAGATGTAACAAGATTTCGTGTGTATTACAAGATAAAGCATCGCATCTAATGAAAAATCAATTCGCGGTACCATTTTTCAACGTATTTAATATTTTATATTTTCGCGATATAAATCTTTTTTTTTTTTTGCAAAGAGTGCAACCTTTTGACGTGCTAACGGACGATATTGAGAATTTATCGAAAAGTGTATGTGTCTTCTCTCCATTCGTCTCCTCTTTGTGAGATACAGCTTTAAGATTGTCAGTGACAAAAATCTGCGGAATGTCGTCCATGAATTCGCGCAAGTTATGCTCGGTGGAGCTCAAAATTGTCTCCTTCAGGGAATTCTGAAAGGTTCGAAGTTTAATATCACAAATGAAAATTATATGCACAAGCGTTGTACAATAAACCATGTGAAAAAAATACGCACTAGAAGATCGCGTTCATTTTCTAAATTAAATTCGTCCATGTGCGTGCGTTCGCGTTACCGAGCAAGAATAACTATAGCCAATGCTCGTAATCGTTGTAAACAAATATTTTTCAGATTACTCGCGGAATTCCGCCGCAATATTGGCAAACACGTAACGTCACGATTTTAATGTTTGACGTCTCTGTAACCTAATTAATTTCGCGATTAATGGCAATTTTATACTGTTCGTTGTTTCTGTATATGGTATGCTATAATAGGAAATGTGAAATTATATTAATGGTATAAATGTTGATAAATATTGAGAATTACGAAAATTATATATAATGGGAACATACGTTTTACTTGGATGCCTCGCTTTATTCGAAGCAATAACTAATTCGCAGAATTTTTTTTCATCAGGGAATAATTTCACAAAAAATGACATTTGATTTTTAATATATCTTGGAAAAAATTATATCTTTAGCAATGCGCTTTAACTTCAATTGCATTGGGTTAACTTATCAGACAGATTATACGTGCGCAATCTCGTTAAAAAGAAGCACGAATGTGGTTATGTTATCTCGAGTTATACTTCGAATATAATAGTACGGGGTATACTTCTGATAGCATTTATAGGAAGAGAAGAAAATTGAATTATTTTTAATATTCGCCAATGCTTATTCAGGGAATCTATTATGATAAATTCACTTACTTTTGTGATTTTTACTAATTTCAATAATCGTAATAAGCTTTGATGGAATTCTATTATATTTATATAGAATTTTATATAATTTTATTTATTTTAGGCAATGTAAAAGAAAAAAATTAAAGAATAAAAATACACGCATATGTAAACTATATTCAAATACGTAACATCCAAGTATACGGTAAGTATAAAATTATAAAAAAAAATCTAAAATATAATTATGAAATTTAAAATAAATTTACATGTATTACATGTATTATACGCACAATTTCTATCGCGATATTTTATAATTATAATTCCAATGACACCTGAATAAAATAGTATTATATACATTGTATTACAGAACTCTTGGAATCATTTATTAATTATTCTTTATTTACCATTTGATCTTTATCACACTATTAATTTCATTCTTTTTAAAGCTATATGGAACGTCACATATATATTTGAGTATTTTTATCAAGAGATAAAAATGCGGAGTAAAATTTCTCCAAGTTATCTCCGAATAAGAGACGCTGAATTTAAAACCGATCGCAGAATCGCGCATGCCGTGCATGAGACCGTGCTGAATCACCGGCGACGATTCGCCGTGGCGTGGCTTCCGTTCGCCGCGATAAGATAGGGCTGACGACGACGCGCCTCGCGGCCGAACGCGCGCGCGCGCGCGCGCGTTGTGAACGCACCGTGTTGACGTAACGGCGTGGCACGGCGCGGTCGATTTCCCGCGTGGCCTGCATCGGATGAATTGCGGAACACGTGGCGTGCGTGCCCGCGCTGCGTGCCAGCGTGCCCTGTCCCGCGCTCGCGCGTCCCTCCCCCTACTTGGTACTACGATGCGCCAGAGCGGTATCAGGCGTAACCTCGCGACTTGTGGAAGTTTTATTATTTTTCACGGCGTCGCGGATATCTGCGGAGTGGAATCGACCGTTGGAGATCGCAGGGCACAGTAAGTAGCACGGTCCGCGAGTCCGTTCGCCCGTCGCGTACACGAGAAACGCGTTCCGCTCGGCAGCCCGACGCGAGAACGCACGCCGCGTACTTTTCCCGCGAATCGCCGCCGATCCCCACGATACGTTTACGTTTACGTATAGCCTTCGAACGGGCGGTTACGAAACTTACGCGGCACCCCGCGCTTTTTCGACCGCGTCGGAAATTCATCGCTCATTTATGTCCGTCGATGCTCCAGTGCGCGCGTCCGGAGCGACAAACGACCGTTTTTAAGCGTTAAATCTGGATTATACGTGTAGCGTTGATTTAATTATCTTGCTTTTCTAATTATACTGTGCGTTACATGGAATATAGGACCGTATACATATATACACATATACATATATCGCATATAATGTATACATAACATATGCACACGTTTATACAAATTGAGCTGATTGGGCTGGAAAAGCTTTAATTATCTAAACTAAATATTTGAACCAATTAATTAATAAACAATTTTAATTTAGTTTTGAGTTAAAACTTCTAAAATATATACACATAGGTCTCGCGACTCACACATATAAGTCTCACCATGAAGTTTACCGAGGGCGAAGAGGTTCTTGCTAAACATCCGAATACCTCCGAGTATTACAAAGGGAAGATTCTCAATGTCAGAGGCGATCGATACAGGATACAATTTGAAACAGGCATTCAGCACACGGTCAGAGAGACTGACATAAAGGTAATTTCTTAAGCAATTGATAAATGAGCATTGTCAAAAAGTACATTACGGAACGAATTTGAAGCTAAAATCCTGTTCTATATATATTCTTTTTGTATACCTACAGGCTGAGAGCAAAAGCAGCTCGACTAGAGCAAGCAGGAGAAAGAGCCCCTCGAGACAATCGCCTAGCAGGAAGTCGCCAAGTAGGCGATCGCCAGGAAGGCAGTCGGCCAGGTCGCCCGCAAGATCGCCAACGATGTCGTCCAGGAAATTACCTATTCGTAGCGCGCGTCTCGCCAAGATATCTCTATCTCGCATAGACGTCGAGGGCGGTTAGTATAGTAATAAGCACATTTGTCGCGCGCGTATTCTTATACTCATATGCAAATTCGTTCTCGTTGAATGACTAGACAAAACGACAAATCATAAAGGAGGCGACGCAAAGTCAGAGAGCTCGACTGAATCGTTGCCTCTGCAGCAACGCTTGAAGAGGGAAATGATAACAGTGACGCGCAGACCGACGCTTCTAAAGTCTGATCAGGATTATAGATCAATACTAACAAGAAGTATCGATAGAGCCGTCTCACTTCCGGCGGATAGGAAAAACTACGTACAAGATTATCCTCCGGGGGAAAAAGAGAGAGGATATTCAGTGCAAAGAGATCAAGTACGTTTTTTTATCATTTGTTATATTCCATCTTAAGCTTCACGATAGAGAACAATATTATTAATTATTAATAATCAATTATTTCAGGATTTGGGGAAACCCTTGTATGAAGGCGAAACATGGGATACGGTGGTGAAACGTGAGAAAGAGATAATCAGAGTCGACAAACCGCAGGAATGGGGCGGATGGATCGGGACATTTTTCCTCGTATTTATACTACCGATATCTGTAATCACACCACAACTCTTGTGCTCAAAAGGACAATGCAAGTCTGCGCTTGTAAAACTTTCTGCCGACGTGAAGTCTTATATAAATTTATACACACTGCTGTCTTACGCTGCATTTTTGGCATTATTGGCTTGTATTTCGATCATACCGATTGGGAAAAGCATAGATGGACAGCAGAGTAAACTTGGGAGACTCCAATATCGCGTAAATGGTACATACTTTTAATATTGCGTGCGACTCTTAATAACTTAATCATTACTATTGCCACTTTAATATTTTCCTAAAAATTTTTCAGGCTTTTTGTGCGCCATAGTGGCACTGTCAGGATTTCCTTTATGCATATATTTGAATATACCGATCAGTGATTACATCCTGAATAATGTTGTACAATTGTCAATCAGTGGCTGGATTGTGGGAACGATTTTAGCTCTGGGATTGTACATCAAGGCAGGACGAGGTCCAGTAACTAATCTGAATATATACGCCTCAACCAACAGCAAGATATATAATTTTTGGCAGGGCAGAGAGATTAATCCGCGAATTCGCGCTTTGGACGTTAAACTGCTGCTAATACGAGCTTCTCTCATCGGCACGGTAATTATTACTTTAAATTTCTATTTTCGCCGCAAGCGGATTATACAATATAAATTAATAATTTAATCGATATAATATAGCTTACAATTATATTCTCTATTTTGCAGTTGATCGCGAACACAGCCATTTTGATTAAGGTTGTTGGCGATGGAAAGAATCCAATTAATAAGCTTGATGTAGCTGCATTGTTAGCTTCCGTATTGCAGCTGGTTTATGTCGGATATGGATTAATATGCGAAGCTACTGTCTTCACGACTTTTACAGTAATGTACGAAGGTACTGGATACATGACGTGTGTTAGTCACTTGTTATACCCATTTTTGACGACTCTCACCGCAAGATTTTTATTCTATCAGAAGTAAGTTTAATTAACACACATAAAAATAAGTATCAACGTAATATTTTAATAATTTTTGTTTAATGTACTTTCAGGATAAAACTTAACTACTTTGCTGGCTTATCTATCTTGGGCTTTGTAATCGGATATGCTATCTATTTGATTAGTAATTTGCGGAAAAACGAGTTCAGAAAGAATCCAGTTTCGCCGAGAGTACCTTGTAAGCGTAAAAGTAAACTACATCTTTTCTTCTTTTTCATTTTTTTTTTGTCGAAAAAGCTCATGTTCGCTCTTGAAATTTATAGATTCGGAAACCATCCCGACGTCACGTGGAAAGAGGTTGATGTTTGCCGGCTTATGGGGTTATGTGAGACATCCCAATTATTTGGGTGACATTCTAATACAGTGGTCTATCGCGAGTATTGGCTGGGCATACGACATTCTGCCGTACTACATGGCGATCTGCTGCACGTTAGTGCTCGCTTACAGAGCCGTGAGAGACAATAAGCGCTGTCAGATGCGCTATGGATATGCATGGGAACAATATTGTTCGCGTGTGAAGTACATGATACTGAAGCCTGTATTTTAAGGCAACAGAACGCGTAGCGTGGTATTTTTCAATACCAAATTCTATATCAGAGTTTTATCGCAGAAGGTAACGCTCATTACATTTTATAGGATCTCTAATCTTGTGCATTTCATTATATTTTTATGAGATAGTGATATAGTAGAGTATTATGAAGTACACAAAAATGTAGAATTGGATAAGAGCCAAAAATATTTTGATAATATTGAGAGATTTCACATTGGAGAAAGAGAGAGATATATATATTTAAGTTCATATTATGAATCTCCATACATGTGATGAGAAGCGAACATGACGATGCTGCACGTTTTGATAAAGAGAGGAAAAACTTGTGTATTTTTAGGATAAGTATATATACATATATTTTACTTGTTAAGAGTATGTGCCTGTAATATCGAGCATTACAAACTTAAAAATACAAATTATGTAAGAAATTTTATACTTTTATATATTAGACATGCATAAGTGTACAATTCATCATATGATTATTACAGAGATTATTATAAGCAATTTCCTTAAAAGACATTCACTTTTTTTAAATAAAATATATTACAATCTATTTTCTTGTGTTTATCTTGTAATTTTAATGTAGAGCTGTTTTCGACATAGACTTGTAGTCATATTTTTGGACTCTATGAAGTCTATAATAGTTTACATATAGCCATATTTTTGGACTAGAAGTCTATATTAGGAGCCATATATGAAGCAATCTTACAGGATTGTTGCTCTAAATTTCTAAATTGAATTATATATAACAAGTTACTGTTAGGAGAAAGCCACAAGGCAAGAGAAAAGTGGTCACAAATATAAAAAAAAGAGATATTACTGTAACTTAAACATGTTAAACAGGATTTAAATATTAGGTGGATTGTTAATGATATAAAAATATGTAGTATATTTGTACACTTATTTTTTATTAAACTGCTCGTATATATACATGTACATCTAATTATTATAAAAACAATCACGTTAAATTGGATTGTTAAAAATATGTGCATTTGATCGATCCATTCGTCTGTAACATAATTGACAAACGAAAGTTTGGATATTCTTACCCTGTAAATCATTATATGTCTTAGCCAATAACCGTTAATAGAGAATCTCCTCTATTTTACATATGCCTCTGTCTAACAAATACTATTTACTTCTAAAAATAAAGATTTCTTGAAATTGCGTGTTTACGACTCATTGTAAAATAACGAAAGCAAAATTTCCGTATATCTGTAAATCTACTCGCGGTAGACGTGTGTTTAATTGCTCGGATAATTATACGTATTTATTCATTTATTTTTATAGAGCTATATTTATTTCTTAAAATTATATTTAGAAATCGTCGTTAAGCCACAAATGTACTGTCTCTACACAACACTCTTCAAACATTTTATTGCAGTTTTTAAGAAAAATACCTTTCAAGTTTAGTACGTAATGATATCTGATATAATCCATGCCTGCAAATATTGTATGACTTAAAAATGACAATTATGAAAATAACTATTATATAATATAATATATATTAGATAGAAAGAATGATGTTCTATTGCCAATCCGTTATATATTGTCAATGCTTCTACAAATCATTTATTATGCCGATCTTTAATAATCTCTTCTTTTCGATTTTATCAGTCGCTTTATTTGAACTTATAACTTGATCCGTTAATTTCGCACTTTTGACAGTGATCTTAAATCTATTTTGTGGAATTGAGGGCCGGAGAATCATTTTGCATAAGCGAGCCGACGATCATGAAAGTGAGCCAAGTCACAAATCTAAAAAAGAAAAAGAATATGTATTATATTATTTTATAAAGCTTTATGATAACAGAAAAAATTAACAGAATAGAAAAGTATTTTAGAAATTTTTTGTTAAATCATTAATATTTTTTTTATACACAAGGAATAGCTTTTAACAGATAAAAAAATTTTATTTAAAAAATAAAATATATAACTTGGATCACTTTTATCCTCACGGACGCAAATCTTATTCCGATACATTTTGTTTCTCGATATCACCGCAAATTTTGTTCACAAACGCTTATTGACCCTTCTCGTACGAACATGATAAAGCCATCATGTTTCATTAGGAACATATTGTCACTCATCCGTATTGCTTATCACTATATATATATATATTATATATATATATTTACTTTCTAATTAACGAAAATCTCATAAATCTCTGTTGGCACACACGAGTCCCCCGCCATTCTATTTTCTATCGATAAATGTTTCGTGGCAGTACTTTCGATTCAGTACTTTCATCACCTGCTGGTTCGGTGGACCTTCATCCCCGTGAAAAATATTGCACATCGTTCGATGGTCATGCTAGAAGACTTGAAAGGATCCTCCCGAATCGATTGGTCCTTTTTAGGCGCATACGAGGCCGAGCGAAATTCGGTTTTTAATATTCGTTCGCCGTTCAGAAAAAGTAGAAGATCCAGTACACGGCGTTAAACAGCATGAAGCTGACCGGGAAGATGATCCGCGAGTACTTGTCTATCACGTTCACGTCCTTGATCTTCGGCATTGATACACGTAACACGGAAGCTCCTCTGCGTAGAGCGTGTAACATCTGTAAAATCCGATTACAAATTTTAGACTGAAATGCATTTAAATGTAAAATTACAATTAAACTTAAACTTTAGGAGCAATGTATAAATTTACGAATGACTGGTAATTCTTTTCATTTTTTGCGATCTTACATAAATATTCTTTTTACAAAAATATGAAACGCAGAGATACAGCGAAAATGTTTAAAACATTCCTCGAGTGTTTTCTGTACAGTTCTGTACAGTTTGTCTAGGAAATTACAATTTTTTTTTTTTACCTTTGGTTTATGCGGTCTCGGACCTCTGTACCTGAGACCGCTGTTTCGACCGTGCGTGTTGTAAGCGGCGGTCCTGGAAATACGAAAACTCGGCGGAAATTTGGCCGGGTCGTGATCCCTTCCAGGTCCCAGTGTCGATGAAGCGCCGACTAGGCCCGACCTATTTCTAATGCTCGGCAGAGGCGACATTCTAAGATCCTGAAGCTCTATAATATCCGCGTCCGTGGAGCCAGGAAAAGGCGAACTGACTTTGCTCCCTGAAAAGAAATCGATTTAGTCGAACAAGCCAGAGAATAACATGAATTTAAAAAAATTATCGATCCGATATTCGACTAGGTTTTACCTGTCTTGGAAGATAGTATTTTTTTCTCGTCGGTCTCTTTCTTTTTGGTCTTCTTCTTCGCTCTGGCGCCCCAATACGTATAATTGACCGCCGCGTATTCCAGCAAAGCCGCGAACACGAAGACAAAGCACATCACCAGATAGATGTCGATGGCTTTCACGTAACTGATTCGTGGCAGTGAGCTTCTAACACCCGTCGATATTGTTGTCATCGTCAATACAGTCGTGATGCCTAAAATTATATATCTTATATTACTTGTAATGAGAAGAAAGTATTTTTCTAGCGACAATTTGTTAGAAGATAAAGATCGGAAAGCTAAAAACTTATTATTAAAAGGGAAGAGAGAGACGTAAAATTTTTATTAGTTCTAATTTAATGGAAATCTTATCTTAATCAATTTAACGGAATTATACATGTATTTTTTAAAGCGTACCGAGAGCTACTCTCGCGCTGGTAGCCTCGTGATTGATCCAGAAGCTGACCCAGCTGAGCATCACGATTAGTATACTTGGCAGGTACGTCTGAAAAACGAAATATCCGATGTTTCTCTGGAGCTTGAAGCTTAGCGAGAGCCTCTGGTAGATGCCCGTCGCCAGCTTCTCCTTTCGATCGTTGGTCTCGTAACCGATTATCGTAAATTGCGGCAATTCCGCCTCCTTGACCCCGTGAACAGGAGTTTCCTTCCAGTACATAACTACGTCGAGCACCGTGTATCCATCTGAGCATTCAAAACAGTGCAATTCAGAACAAGTTGCGGTTTATTGGAACTTCATACTCTTTCATTTATTCATGAATAATATGCAGTTTATATTAGATTCAATATTCTTTCATTGATTTGTCAAATTAATAATCTATATTCAAATAATTGCTATTTTTAAGTATATTCTAAACAAGAAAATTTAAATTAAAAGGAAAAATATTCTTAAAAAACTGACTTCTAGAATATTTATTTTTAAAATATAAAAATGAGCTGTGTCTCGTTTTTATCTTTTTATGTAGGAACAATATTTACGAGAAGGGAATGCTGATGGTATTCAAATGATCGATAGTAGACGCATATTCCAATACGTACAGCTTTCGATTTCGACCGTGCAATTCTGCGAGTCGAGGGGATAGTAATGCAGGTCCATCATGCAGGCCAGGGTCGTTGTGAATCTCATGCCGTATGTGATCGAGCCGTCGCCAGATAATCTAACGAGTTTGTTGCGCTCGGTGACGTCGTGCAAGAAGCTGCAATAAATTCGGCAAAATGATACGTTAAGGCAGAGCGTTGAGGGGAGAAAAGAATAAAAAGAAAAATATTTTTAAATAAAAATCTTTAAGAATAAAATAATGAACGAATGTTCAAAGGTTTTTTTTGAAACGTCATTATACAATTACCATCGCATCGATTTGTCATCGCACTTACCTATTTTTATCGTTGGCGAAAAACGTGTCCGGGACCCAAATCTTTTCCGCGAAGTCGCCACTTAACGTCAGGATCTCGTCCTCGTGCGAAAAGGCGAGTCTCTCGTCCTTCCAATATTGATTTAAGTACATCGTTATCGTGTAATCCTGGGATGCAAATGATTATTAACGTCGCTAATAGAACTTGTTGCAATTAATTGAAGTAAATTATATGAAACGTATGTAATATTAATTTGTTCCAATTGTTTTCAAGGGGAAGAGTGAAAAGTATAAAAGTAAAAATAGGATGCTCGAAAATTTCAACAGAACGACGCGATCATGGATTAGAGAGAAAAAAAAGAAACTTTGTCGAGCGCATGTCGATGATCGAACGCAGTTTATCCGAGCCCTGGGGAAACGAATCGATTTACGAATCGCGACGCGAATGTTATGAATGCCGGTGAGAGAACGAATTTTGTATTCTGACTTGTGCAATGCATGTGATATTCCGATACAAACGTCTCCAACGTAGCGCAAGCATCTGTCGATTTACATATATGTTACGAGATTCGGATAAATTACAATATAATTCGCAAGGTAATAATTTAATATATTTTTTTAAAATTTGACAAAATTAACTTTATATACCTATATTATTTGAAAATTAAATTTATATCAAAGCTATCAGAGTGTTACAGAAGTGGATCAAAATTAATGCTGCACCGAAAATAATTTTTAGTTATATTATATAAATATCTTTTTTAATTTTATTTACTCACCATATTGACTTCTGAGATTGCGTCAAAACTTGCGATGGTGAGATCCATCCCGACTCGCAACGGATCGCCTTTAAACAATAATCTGTTATTATTTTTTTAGTTACATAATATAACTTAAAAACGTGCGTTTTTCTCCTCTAAAAAATTTTTGTTAAGTGTACAATGTGTATGTAGAACAGCCAGGAAAGAAATATAGCTTAGAGTCTTCGTTTAAGCCATTGCAGATAATATCAGCAAATTATTTCCCTCGTTGCACGTTCGATTAAAAGTGCTGATTGCGATCATGCCTCTCGTTCAATGGCGTGGAAAACTTCATTAAAAGCTTTCTATATCGCCCTATCTTCGAGCTCTATTCTAAAATTTAATTCTATCAAATATGGCTCGAAACTCAAATGAGTTCCATTTGTAAAGCCCATTTCGATATATTTTTTTTAGTGTTATATTTGTAAGTTGTATTTTTATTAAGATTTTTGTATATAAAAATATATTATTAACATATAATTACAGAGAATAATTATTAAATAATAACTATAACAATAGAATAATTATTATTTAAAAATGCAATATTAATCACTTTTTACTATTTACTTTTTGATGTTTTCATTTTTTACTATTGAATGTTCTTTTAAATATACTGAACACATGAAATATTTTTTGTCGAAGTTAAAATAACTGTGATCTTGTGAAAAAGCTTAATTTTAAGATAATTTTTAACAAAACGCAAAGATCGATTCGGAGCTTACCACCAAAGTTCGGCCTTAATCGGATATCGTAGCCATCGAGTATCCTCGAAATTGTCTGCGTAACGTTCTCCAGCCTATCGGACATCCCGGTGCTCTCTAGAGAAGCCCTGTGAAGTGCGAAATTCCAAAAGCTGTCGATAGAGCTTAAAGCTGTTAAAATATCTTTACTAACGAGTACGTTGTTAAATCTGTCAAACGAATATTGGAACGATGGAATAGCTTTGGTATAGTCTCTTATAAATGGAATTCAATATTACATATCAATATTAATTAACGTGTTATAAATGTGTAATAGTGTATAATAATTAATATTATACGTGAATATCGGCAAGTTCCATCAGATCTATTTTTTAAATATATTAATTAACGTGTTATAGATTAGTATAATAATTAATATAATACGTGAATATCGGCAAGTTCCATCAGATCTACTTTTTAAATAAAAAGTTTTGCTTTTTGAAGTATGCTCCGAACATCTTCGGCATTCATTTTTATTATAAATATGGCCTAGTGAACAAAATCCGCATCCGAAAAAAGACGCATGTACGTTTCTTTTTGACACACAAAAATGAATCATTTATCCAAGGTTCGTTTAATACTTTTACAACATATAACAGTAAATTATATTTTTATATAAAATTCAAATAAGTGTCGTACATATGTGTAGATATATGTGTGACGTGATGTCAATGGCACAACGAAGATACACAATATAATCGAGGATTAAAACGATATCGAAATTAAAATACGTATTAAACACCGAAGAAAATCATGGATAGAAAGGAAATAATGGAGCGCCTCGGGAAATTACTTCCAATGTCCAATTCGGGCACTGTCGATCTGGTCTGGTCCATAGCGATCATTATACTCGCGATCATAATATTTTTCATTTTGAAAAAAAATTAGTGGACGTTGCGGGAGGAAGTGCTTCGTTGTCTCTTCTTAATTACTTAAAATTGCGGGAAGACCGCTTCGATTGTGTATGCGGCGTTGTTCAGAAAAAATTATCAGTTTCGTCTTTTGCCCGGAAAATGGAGCTTTGTTGTCTCTTCTCGTGTACAGCGGACTGATTGGAGCGCTAATTGCTCGAGCAATCGCCCATGTCGCACGTCGAGCTTAATTCAAGTATCTAATTATTTCCTTTTGTACCTAATTTCCTTTTATATTTATTTTTTATATACGTATATTTATATATATATATACATTAATTTTCTTTATTACATCCATATAACATTAATTAAGAATCGCAGCATTTTTTATTAAGATATTAATCTAAATTGCAATTTAAATTTTATAATTATTGTACTGAGAATGATTTTAAGAACAGTATGAAGTTCATTGAATGAACAGATCTATGTCTACTCTTTTAGAGAAATATCTGTAAAAAGATCTATAAAATATCTATAAAGATCTTAACTGTGCCACGTTGATTAAACTAGGCTTTATTAAATAATAAAACGCGTAGAGCTTCTATATACAGCTACAATTTTATTAAAATACATTACAGTGCTTTAGTTATATAGAGATTTCGAGAGAGAGAAAAAGGTTACATCTTTTTAATAATATATATTTTTAAAATTAGGTTTACATATATTTACATATCAATATGAAAATTTTATGTTTAGCAATTCAATCTTTTAATTTGGAATTTATATGCCGCGCTTATGAAAAAGCTTCTCTTATTACTTCTACCGGAGTGTGTGTCTAGGGATACGTAATCGAAACCGTACCCCTTGCGTATGCGTGTCACGTGTGCGCTACAATTGGAACACGGCGGGGAGGGAGGGGATGGAAGCATCAAGTTATCCCTCGTGATTTTCCACGACAGGGGCGAGGATTCGAGTGACGGTGCTCACCAGATGACACGATGACGCAGCTGCACGAGGAGGAGGACGATCAGCGGCAGCCCGCGCGGCGGCAGCATCCTGCCAATCGTCTTCGTTATCCGGCCGGGATCGCGTCAGTGTACGACGAGCGCGATGGAGAACGTCATCTCGCGGTATCCTCGCATCCCCTCGGCATCCCCGTGACCGGCTCGCTGCCGCCACCGCCGCCGTTCTGCAATCACAGTCGAAGAGAAGAGCGCCCGCCGCGACCCTTTCCGCCTGCCCGTCGCCACCCTTGACCCCGTAATACGGCCCTCCACGTGTGTACTCCCACACGCAATGTATTCTACGCAAGCACGCACACTCACGGAATTATTCCGCACGCGGGACAAACCCTACGTTAACATCCCCCGCGTCCGGTTTATGCGGCAGGGAGAGAAGAGTTAATCCCAGCGGATAAAAATTGAGGAAGACCCACGGAAGACTTATCCCCCCAACTTATCATAAAAATCCTACATGATTTTCATTCTCCGAGGAAACTTAATTAAATTTCATTTTAATTAAGAAAATATACACGAGTCGAATTTGATTCTCGTCTCGCTAACGAGGCAAAAACACGAGGCAAACAACAGGCGCTTGCGCTTCTAAACGTTGCACACTGACTTGCATTTTATCGCTGTCAGGTAACGAATTACATGATGTATTATCCTTTTCGGAAAAAGGAAAATGTAATGTAGAAGTTATTGCTTTTTACATTAATATTTTATCATTAACAATTTACGCTAATATTTTAATGCTGTCGCTAATTTTATGGCGTTAATGAGGAGAGCGAGAAAGTTGTGAAGTTCTTCCATTTGTGTCCTGTGGGATAATGGCGCTTTTTTTTCTGAAATTTCCGAATATGGAATATTAAGTCGATTAAAAACTAGGTGTGACTCCATTATCATGCGCGATTGATCCAGATTGAAAAGTTGAACTTAACGAAACGTGGACGGGCGCGATAAAGCGGTGCACGTATACAATACAGTAAAATAAGAATGAAATAAAATCGCGCATAACACGCTCTACATATCGCCTGTGATGTGCTTCAACCTCGCGCTTCATTCACCTCCTATTCAAAGATTGCGCACGTACGAAGCCGCACTTCGCCTCTACTAGACATGACATTCGCGTTACGACAAATAAAGAGAGAGCGCGTAAAATACATCCGACAATATTACGTACTTTTGATAAAGCCATTTCCCCGAGACACAATCAAGACGAAGAATATCTTGTTAGTCACGAAACTCCGTAACTCTATACTCCGTAAATAATGAAGGGACGACTTTTTCCCCAGCCTTAGGTTGGTTTTATTAATGCTCGAGTTTTAGATTGGCGACAGGAAATATTTCATGCACTCGACACCCTATGCAAGTACTCGAAAAAATTGCCAATATTGTATAAAATATTATTTTTCTCGCTGTATTACTTTATTAATTAGTCATTTATATTCTTTGTAAAATTAGACTGCATATAAAAATTTAAAAAATGCTGCCACACAAACAATAGAATCGTATAAATAATATTAATCGTGAATTAATAGGAACGAAAGCACACGATACATGCTGAGGGATTTAATTAATCTATTCCCTGTTTTCTAGCAAACTGTCTGTAATATGCCAGAAGATGGCAGGAAATTCGATTAGAAATTGCTAGCAAATTGGCATCAACTGCGTTCGCATTGAGATCGTGTTTTGCTGATATAAAGCCTACTGATATAACATGACAGCAAATTGGCGGCAGAAACCGAGCAAAATCTGTCAAACGCAGATTCTGCTCTATTTCTGCCGCCGATCTGCGTCAAACTGTTTAGCAAATATATCCAAAATCTGCTTGATTTTTGTCATTAATCTACCGTCATGTCTTGTTGACAAACTGTTATATTTCTGCCAGCATTCTAGCAACAGCATTGTATATATCCAGTGTCGGATCCTGTGTCAAATCCGTAGACTTTTTCTAAAATTTGTAACAAACACTTTGCAGAATCCATTCTCAACAATCAACTATCTTCACTTATTCATCTATATCATTTTTTTATTTGAATTAATTTGGGCAACAATCTATGGCATGTTTATAAATATTTCCAAAGAAACGAGGATTTAGGCTGCAACATCAGCTAAGTGAAATTGGAACTGCAAATAATTTCATGGAGAAACTAAATAAATTAATTTTATTTTAACTTATTTATTTTATCAAATAAATAAGTTCACACTTGAATTAATACATCTCTGCACTGAGAAAAAAAGTTATGTATAACTAAATGCGTTTTATTGACAGTTTTCTTTAGTTCAGTTACATGTTTTACTATGTTTGTGTTACTATGTTTTTAAACATGTATCAACATGATATTTTTATGAATTAACAAGTATTTTGTGTTAAATTAACACATAATTGTTTGACAGCCCATGACTGCCGTGTATAGTTGAATCAAGAAATATTTTTGATTATACACTTTTTTCTCTCAATGTGTACATGTATTAATTCTCTATGGTTCGCTGATAAATATACTTCTTTTGATATACTTCTTACAGATGTATATTACATGCACAGACAATAATTACCTGCTGCATCCGAGGAGAATCACGACACGCGCGATGATTTCATCGTCGATCCAACGGAGAGATACCGGAATGATTGTCACAGGCCGATTACCGCGTCGTTGACCGGGAATTATCACTCGCACGCACCTCGGTGGTCCATCGTCGATAGCTTTAAAATCGATCGGCCGCGCAGGATCGCGAGATCCTGAGATTCGACGGATCGTTATTATCGTTCATGGGGGGTTGCTGCTTGCACTGTTCGCCAGATTTCACCGGCTTATCACCTATCTCTCGCTCGACGCGATCGAACCCGCGGATCACTCGAACTCGCGAATCCGAACGCGCTGTCACGAGCGCGTCATCGATCGTCGCGCAGCATCACTCCCCGACTCGATGCCCACCGTCCACGTCCTCGTCCTCGTCCACGCCGTCGTCGTCGTCGTTGTCGTCGTCGTCGTCCTCGACGTCGAATAGAAACGCAGACGCGAGATATTCCTGTGCGCCACGAGCCTCGCGGAGGCTGCTGCCTTTCATCCCTCGGTAGCTAACGCGGATCCACTGTCGATTACTCTCTTCAGACCCTTTCTCACTCTCACTCATTCTCGCTCCCCTCTCTCACTTCCTCACCGTGAACGCATTCTCCCTCTCTCTTTCCATCCATCTCCGTCACTCGTTCACGCCGGAAATCATCCCCTTTACTCCTGCCAACGCGCGGTTCCCTCTCTCTGTCTCCCTATCACAATTCTCAACCCCCTTTTCTCTCGCTCTCGCGAATCCTCCCTCTTTCATGCTCTCATTTTCGCGGGTCCTCTGTCACTCTCGCTCGCATCCCCTTTTTCACGTGCGATTGCCCCGTTTATCCCTCTGCCCGTTTTCTCGTACTCTCTCTTCGATCTCTCTCTCTCTCTCTCTCTCTCTCTCTCTCCCTCTTCCCTCTTCTCTCGCTCTCTCGAATCGCCTTGATGCTACTCTCTTCCGCTCCTCCGGAGTCTCTCTTCGTCTTTCGTCACCGTCCCACAGGCTACCCCCGCGACTTGCCGTATGACTTGCGCAGGGCGCATGCACGGTACTTACTCTATCTCCGTATGTCGACCTAGTGACACACAGCCGGTGATCGGATTTTCAGAGCGAACCGATCGAAAATCTCCACCGTCATCGTCATCACCATCGTCATTACCATGACGATCATCACCGTCGTCTCCACCATCTTCGTTTTCCTTAACGCGAGAAAAATCATTAACTTTCTAGAGTAGTAACGCTATGAAAACGCCGAAGGCGATCGATGCTTATCTCGCGATATGCGGCAAGAACCGATCGGCTCTTCTTGATCGCTTTATGAGGAGAGCGCGGAAGCGCGTGATATATAAAAATAATGAAACTCGGTAGAAAAGACGACGATCCTTGTAAAGTAAATCACGTGTATTTTTCAGGTAATCCATTTCTTTGCAAATATTGTTTCGATAATAGAAATGATTCAATATTTGGAAAGAAGTTTGAAAAGATGCACAAATTCCCGAGCAGTTTTCGAGAGTCCTAAATTTTCTCAACACCTTAATGAGAGCAAGGTTTTCAAATGCGACCGCCTTAAAAATAAGAATAAAAGGCACGAGCGAGGATAAGATCAAATTAATGGACCCTCGACTAAGCATTAATGAAGATTCACCTCCGCGTCATATCGCACACGTTATCGCGACAAAGATATCCGATAAGTAAACTGTCGTGATTTGGGACACTTTACAGGAATATACAGAGTAATTTGCGAGCATCGTTAAGCGCAGATTCTTTATTTAAAATCACGACAAAGAATTCTCGGGGAAGTTTATTATTTATATCGCGGCGTTCCAATTTTTGATGATAAATGCCTTAATTTGCTTGGAATTAAAGTAAGGAACGAGAGTCAACGATTATATTCTCTCCATCTACCATTCTACCATCTCTGAAAATTAACTTAAAAATTATTAATAATTGCGAGTACACCCTTTCTCATCTCGGGGAATCTGCCTTCATAATTTTATGCGCCAGTCGCGAAACCCAGTAAATGGCGTCGTGTGGTGTGCCGCAATAGTGGTTAGATTTACAATCGATAAACAGCCTCCGCCGGCAGGATGGGTTCACTTACCTTCCAGCCTCGATAAGAATTTTCCTGTCGGCAACGCCGTCGCATGGTCGGAAATCATTTCAACGCCCGGCGTCCTGATAGACGCGTTTCGATCAGTTTCGCGAAGTCCGCGAGGAAACGCAAGCGAGAAATCACAGCATTCGTATCTCAGCAGCGGTCGTTCCCAAATCGAGGGATCCGAACTCGATTTCTATAAAACCAGAAACTTTCCTATTTAAAAGATGACATCTTTATTATTCTATTTTATTGTTTTAGCATATACATCGCCGAGAAAGAGGAGGAAATTATTAAATTATTTTTAAGAGCTTATTAAGTCGCAGTAGGTATTAAGTAGTTTATATTATTTTTAAGAGTGAAAATTATATTAAAAAATTCTGATTAAAAACTAAATCAAATTTCTTTAATGCAATGTATTTGTGATTAAACGAACGGCGCAGATTAGACGAACCTCTATCTCGTATATCTTTGGCGAAAATGACTAGTTGAACATAGAAGACCTTTTAGTCACAACGTATTTCATTTTCGTCTTCTTATCAGAGAGAGGTCGACGGTGAATTATACAAATGCCTTAACTGACAATGAGTGACAGTCGGGCAAATTCTGAGAACGCGACCACGGATTCGAAGAATCTAGCTGTTATCCATGTCGGTTGTCTACGAAGAAGACATATTTTCGAGAAATCATCGAATTAGCTCACGCACGTTGACAAGGATACATAATGCAATAGAAATACGAAGCAAGCGCTCGATCCAAGCGCGAAATAGCCTATTAGCGAAAATACGAAACACAATAATTTATCTTTAGTATCTGTGTCCTTGTAATTGGATCAGTATGTATATTGTTGGCCCAAACTCTTGTCCATATAAATTTTGCACCGTAAACGAAACCGATTCGTCTAAACGAAGCCTAGTTGAAACATGACACGATCAGAAGCACACACCTAGAAATTTCTGCTAATTAACGCGAGTTTAAATTTGGTAACCGTTTAAGTAGGAGTTTACCATGTGATTCGACGAGAGGTGACGTGCAAAAGCTCGTTGATTGCAGATATAATCTAAACACTCCCGAAATTACCAAATACGATTTAGCTCTCTTTTTCTCTTGACATCTCAAACATTTTAATAACACTGTACATAATAATCAGAGAAAACGTGCATTCACAAAATACGAACTGGTATACTTATTTCGATCAAAATACATCAGAATTCGAAAGACAGAATGTCGATGTAGATAAAAAAATGAGTTTGTACTGCCAAAAAGTCCAACGTGCAAAATCCTTCATACGCCAGTCGCCTGCAATTCAAAGGCTTTCGATTTTGATAAGGTCCCCATTCTTCATCAATTCCGGTTGATAAAAAAACTACACAATAAGTTGTACAAACTTTTTCGTTTATCATGAGCTTCGAAGTTATCTTCCGTATTTACGCGTATCGTATACGAATCATATGACGGCTACGACGAGGATTGTATTAATTAAAACGCAAATTATTCAGAGAGAGATCGCAAGTTCGTCGTGCGATAGCCACGCGGACACGCGTGGCGTTAAAGGATTTTAAGCGCAAATATAATATACGGACGGCGTGATTGCGGGACTTGCGCGTCGCGACGCTTGTAAGCCCGCGTCTTAGGGGGGTTCGCGGTAGGAAGATCCACGCGGCCGCCGCAATGGTCCGTCGCATCTCGTGGCGAGTGTTAAACTCATCGGGCATATCGATTCCACGAACGTGAAATTTCGACGAAACGGATCGCGATCGCGAGCGGATCACCGAGAGGATGACACCGAGCAACCTGCCGCTGTGAGTGAAATAATTGTTGTAAACTGGTCGCCGCGTAGCAAAAATTAATCGCGGAGTAGCGAGACGTTTCGATCACCCGTGCATTCTGCGTTTATCTTTATAATAATAATACGGTATTTATTTTATCAAACGTCATAGACGCGCGTGCTTCGCACGCGCTATTTGGCTTTTTAGTTTTTTTTAAATACTTTTTACACTTGCTTAAATGCACGCAATTAATATTACACTGTTATTAATACATTACTAACCACTCGATACGTACCGCACGTAACTGTCAAAATATGCGATGACAGCCGTTCGCGAAGTAAGCGCAGCGAGAGCGCCAATCGGCATCGCGGAAAAGAGGCAACAATAAACTTCGATACATTCGAATATCGATTTGCCTTTTTTAGAAGTGGAACGGCGCATTATCAGACAAAACGCTTCGTTTTGTTTATTCTTCGCTTTTTACGTTTCTACGGTGTTTAATGCTGTTAAGAATAAATAATAATAAATAGAATAAATGTGTATTGTTAAAAATTGTCCATAAACATATTAAGTGTAATTAGAATTAGAAATTTTATGTTGTATTTAAAATATGTAACGCTATCAAGCTATAACACGTTTTCTTTAAGACATCTTCTCATAATTACACGAAGAAACATTGGACAATTGAATGCAAAAAATAAATCAATTTCCATTATTTTTTTAATTTACGCATTTAATTTACGCTCGTTGTAGAGATTATTGTAATTACAATTTAACGCTGTTAAAAAATAATTATATATAATGTTCCTTGCGCCTGTATCGTTAAATTACAATCTGTCTGAATTTTGTTTTATTTTAGAAACTCGAATAACTTACAAAAATAAATGCTTTCTCAGATTGTACTTTCTCGGATACTCTATCTTTGTAGAGAGCTGTAACATCATCCATTGCACTGTTATTCAGGTCGATCTCGGCGTTATTTAATGCAACTTTTTATACGCGTTCGCGAGCGCTTTGCATACATCTTGAAATAATGAAAATTTCAATCGCCGCAATTTCAAAGCCGCTTCTGACGCATGAAACCCAAAGGTGCATCTTAAACAATTATTGGTATACGCATAGATTGCGCAACTCGTAAGAGCCTCTGAATGCTTCCAGAACATATTTCGAGGCGGCTTCCAAAGCATGATTTAATTACCTTTTGAATTTAATCGAGCGTATCTAGCGAGTTGTTACTCGTGCAAATACAAACGTCGAGAACATCCAGAGACCGCCGCCGCATTCTTTTGCGAGATACTCAACTGTAAAGCTTCCGCGTCATCTCAGTCGCAAATAATAACGATCTTGGAAATGATCTTCCAACGAGCGGCAAGATCTTTATCCTCAGCAAACAATTACAGAGATAAAATTACTAACTGGAGTGAGATGCGACGAAGTGAAAATCTATTCTCAAATAGAAATAACAACGTTCGGTGTAGCAATACGGATAGATGGTTTTGCAGAATTTATGTCTTTTAATTTTGCTTCAAGCTTGCTTCTTTTTTTTATACCACGTTGCATTCTCACTGTGTCAGTCTCATTTCACTGAAATATAAGAGAAGGCATTTATTAATTAAAGATATTTTGGCAACGTTTATTTATGATTGTTCACAAATTTA
>NW_012026814.1:3292218-3450937 GCF_000956235.1 Wasmannia auropunctata
TTTAGAACGCACAGCGCATTCATAGAATTCAGGGCATAAATTTGTGAACAATCATAAATAAACGTTACCAAAATATCTTTAATTAATAAATACCTTCTCTTATATTTCAGTGAGATGAGACTGACACAGTGAGAATGCAACGTGGTATAAAAAAAAGAGGCAAGCTTGAAGCAAAATTAAAAGACATAAATTCTGCAAAACCATCTATCCGTATTGTATAACAATAATTTTCTAATGACTTTTTAATGAACTTTTTTATTACTTCCAAGATTTTAAATTAATAAAATAAAATTTATGAGCGCCAATTGAAATTTCTCTGAATTTCTGTTAGGTAAATTTAGTTTCGATTTGTGTCGCACACACAAAGCGACGATAATAATAAAAAAACTATTAAAGAAAAAGAAACCTTGCCATTTGGGTTGCATTTTATAAAATTACGAAACAATGACGGAGAGCCATTTTTGATGAATTGTGACAAATCCTTTTAATCTTATTTTAAAATACAACTTATTAATTAAATTATAATTAAATTCTGAAAATTGGATAAGTGCCAAGCCGTTGTTTATTGCAGGAATAATCTTTTATTTTACGTTGATTATTCACTAATAATTAAGCACTATAGGTTGAAGTAGATTATGATTCATCTGTATGGTGATTACTTGAGATGGTTATGTTACTTATAATTATTTTATTATGTCAATATTTCTTTTCATTAAAAATATAATATTACTTTACACGAAACAGTGTCGATATTGCGTATCCGACATCCGATGAACGAAACATGGCTTGTTCCGGCATCACTCGAAATCTTATACACGGCCCATTCAAAGACCGCCGAAAACCGGGTGCAAAATGCGCATCTCACGAGATTGTGATGTAACGGGGCGCAACGTTCTCTCGAAACACGGCGAAAGCGAGCCCTCGTGGACCGCAGGATGTATGCTGCTGAATCGGCGAGTGACAAGAGGCACTCGCCTCCACTTTTCCTTCCCGTCGCGATACCGGCCTCGCTTTATGCCTTAAACCGAACTCCAAACGTGCTCGTCGTCGTACCCTTTTGCGACTTTATTACATTACTTGCCGTGCTTTCGAGCTCCGCGATAAAAATTAAAACGGAAATTAATGGAGAGAGTTGTGCACGTTCAGACATCGATAGAATTCTAAGAAGTCACTGGACGTGAAGTGTATATCACGTATATGTACACCTGTCTTTCCGCATGCAGAGCTATGTACAATACATATACATAAAATTTAGAAATTAAAATTAAGGTAATTTATCAAACTTATTCCGTGAATGCGAATGTATCTCATTGATCAATCAAGCGTATGTACATTCAAAATCTCACTGCAGTTTCTGACTACATCGTTATGCGTTTTTCCGTTATAATGAAATTACGTGCAATTTGCAGGAGACTTCGGAGGATATTGCGAGAGCAACAAGATCGTGTTGCACTTACGATTAGCAGGCGGACGTTCCGTCGCGTGTGTCACGAGCCCGCGGTTTATCGATAGCGGATAGTCAGGACTCAGGATCCTGCGCCGGAACAAAGTTCTGGCACGCGGACGATGCTATTTCGCGGTGGTGACTATGTCGGTAGGGCGACGGGGAATGTGGGCATAAGAGCTGAGAGAGAACGCAGCATGCCCTAGATAACTCCTTGTAACATCTTTGTAACGCTAACGTCATTATTATGTCACGTTACACCGCTCGAGGAGGAAAGCCTCGAATACCGCGCGCATCTTTTTGAAAACGTGCCATCGATTTTCACTCGACGTAACGGTGCAGAATGTTTTTAAACATTTAATTAACAATGGACATACATATATGAATATACGGTATGCGCTCTGTGCGATTCGAGCGTGTCTGATATTCTTTTTTTTTAATAAAAATATAATTTAAGAAAAAAAAAATATATATATTATAAATTAATAGAAATAAATATGAATATAAGTACTTAAGAAATTGGAAATATTTAATAATCAATTTAACACTAACAATAAATTAATTTAACTAAATTTGTTGAAAGATATCGCATGCGTTGTCAATTATGCAAAAGAATTGGTTCTCGTTGCAAGCGAAAGCGTTATAAAAAATTTGAAACTCGGGATCTATTGGTAGTACTAACTGGCTCTCTTTGGGCTTAAAATGCGAGTGATCGATACGGATTGAAATGCGTCTCCCCTCGGTAGGACAGAATATCAACTTTAAAACCAAATCGGACCGTCTACGGTGAACAATCCTATTCACACATTCATAAAGTGCACTCATGTTCGTTAAATGCTTAATGAATTTCAATTATCGACATTTAGGGCCCATTCATAATGTTAAGTTATAATTTAACAGGCATCG
Organism: Wasmannia auropunctata; assembly: GCF_000956235.1. Taxonomy (NCBI): domain Eukaryota; kingdom Metazoa; phylum Arthropoda; class Insecta; order Hymenoptera; family Formicidae; genus Wasmannia; species Wasmannia auropunctata. The sequence goes on from NW_012026814.1 coordinate 3,294,569, forward strand.
ACATCCAGTAAGATATATTACCTATTTATCATTTTCATCACGTTACAGTCTTCTCAATCTATTTGTCCGCGTCTATTTAAATTATCGTATTTCGATTTGCTGACTTTTAGTTCATCACAAAAAGAGAGACATCGCGCGGTGTTATAAAATCTTCTTATGTCACTCCACTTTTCCAAGTGGTTATTTCTATAATTTATTCGCGATTTCGGTACAATTAATAAGTTAAGGCAAAAGCTTCAATTATTAAAAGTAGCAATAAAATGTACTTTAACTTTTAATTTGACGACTTTGTTTAAAATTACATTACGCGTAGTTTGCACCGAGTTCGTTAATAATCTGCGTGATATGGTTCCGAGTCCGTGATTGTCATATACTGTCGCGAAAATTTCCGCCGCGTTAAATAGCTCGGCAACAATTCGCTTCATTTCTCAATAGACTTAATTATCAAACTGTGAGTGTAATTTTATTATTAGTTAGCAAGAGACTCGAGTACGCAAACGTTTCCGCAACGAAACATTTACTTCTAGACCGAAGTTAGATTAAATTCTCGTAAGATAACACGAGAGCATTTCAGATTTTACAAGAAACTTATCACCTAATTCTCTACGTAAACAGAATATCGCGATATTGCGGAATTCATCGCGACGGAACAATGAACCCCTACTTTTGTGTTATGTGTGCAGTTTCGTCATTCTCGTGCCACTCACGGTGTACAAGTATCATTATTATGCGTACGAAACCAAAGCGGCATCGGACATCGCGATGACGTCATCCGAATCGCTGGAGTCGACGTTGACGGTTGACAGCAGGATGCCCCGCGCTACGCCGAATGATGTTGTCTCGAAGAACATCACCATGGTCCTCGAGAACCTACTAATGAATTACGAGAACAGTCAACTACCCACGCACGGTAAAGGTAAGAAGTATGAAGATCAGTGAGAAATGGAGTGCTTTAATAAACATAATTATGGCTTAAATTCCTGCTATTCGGAAATCATAAAAAAATTAAGTAGATGTTTTTCTTTCTGGAAATCGATATATTTTTATTAATGTAGATGGTCACACGTATTCATTGCAGATTTTATTTAATGTTTCATAATTAATTCGAAAAAATTAATTTTATAAATTAGACATTAGAGCACCGGATACAACGCGTAAACTGCATGCAAACGCAATAAGCGTATGCATGCATTTAATATCGATATTAATTTTATGAATACGAGCTTTATTGCGCTGCGGTCACTCTACACGGAAACTATTTCATGATGCATTATGTCCTATACCCGCGCTAATCGCAGCATCATACAACAGAAAATATAATATCGGGTATAATTGAATTCTGAAGAGCTGAGAAAGATAGTACACACAGTAACCGCTTTAATTATCAATAATATGGGGCTCCAGGCTACAATGCCGAATTAATTGCAACGATTTGTTGTCTACTAAAATTAAATTATATTATGTATAATATGTTCTCTCTTTCTCTCAAGCGCTGCATATTCCAAATTATTCAAACAAATCTGATTGTCACCTACAACTCTGATCGTCACCGTCATTCCGGTAGCTCCCTTTTTAGTTTTTAAAGCTATATATTTCAAACTCTTTCCGAGATGCTGATATTGACATTTCATAAATCACGGAGTTTCGATATATTCATTTTTTCAGGCGTGCCCACAGTAGTCAAAACCAATATTTTAATTAGAAGTATGGGTCCAGTGTCTGAACTTGATATGGTAAGATTCGAAACTTTTCAGTAAGGAAGACTCGTAAATCTATTTTTTATTTTTTGTGTTATTTTTGCAGTGCCATATAAAGTATTCTAAATACATCAATTTCTAATTATTCATGCAAATCAGCCATTCATTGTAGGAACAATAATCGCTAACTAGTCTCATGATTTTAACTTTCTTCTTTCATTAATTTTATTTTTTTATTACATTCTTTAAAAAATTAATGCAAAGTAATTTACGTTTTTGTAAATTTATGCCTGCAATACCAAAAATATAATATATAATATTTACTTAGAGTCAAAATTGATATGAAATTATGTAGCAATAATTTTTAATCGGCCATATTTTACTGGCGCACGTACGCTATTACTTGCTACGCGTAGTTTCGTTCTTGTCTTATTTGCCTTCGAATCTGTTTACTCCTGAATACAGCCTCAAAAATCCTTCCGCTAGGATTACTCGATGGACTGCTATTTTCGACAATCGTGGCGCGACTCACGTCTGAGCTTCCTGGGCCCGATCAAGTCCCTCAGCCTCAGCATCAAAATGGTTGAGAGGATTTGGCGTCCCGATACCTACTTCTACAACGGCAAGCATAGTTACGTGCACACGATCACTGTGCCGAACAAATTGCTAAGGATCTCCCAGGACGGCGATATATTGTACTCCATGAGGTTTGTTCGCGCGTGAATTTACGCACTGTGTGGCAAATCGAATCCGATTTCGTCGATACCTGCGAGATATTCTCGGACTTCTTTTACAAACGTCGTCTCGGCGTTCGCGAAAAAAAATACACATGATCAAAAAATATACGAATGGAAGAAGTTTAATTTTATGCTTTATGTGAGATACTCTATCGCAAAATTTTATACGAAAATGTGGCGTTGTTGCTCTCGAAGTATAATAGAGAAGTTATAATAGATGTATATTTTTGAGAGATGTAATTTATACACGACATATAAAAGGAAAATTTTATAATATAATGGAAAGATGATATAAAATGAAGAGCAGAATTAGGTATAAATGTTGCATATTATATAATCTAGCTTCGATCACGATTCTTTTTTTAATGTCTCGTTATAATGCAGGCTCACTATTAAGGCCAAATGTCCCATGGAGCTGAGGAACTTCCCTATGGATCGACAATTTTGCCCGTTAATAATGGGAAGCTGTATGTATCGATTTTTTAACTGATCACATAGTAATATTGCATTTTAGGGGAAGATAAGAGCCACGATATAAAAAAAAAAATTAATTTTTGAAGTAAGAAAAATGCGAATAGTTTTTAATCTTAAAATCAAAGTTACGAAACAAATTTATATTCTGTAATTTTATTTCTTGTTTCAAATGAAACAAGAAATTATGTGGATTTCTATAATTTTTATTTCCACCATCTTTTATTTTATATTGCATTTATTGGCACAGTTTTTCTTAACATAGTCTTGTTTCCACGATATAATATGAAATCCATTCCGTATTACTTTCGTTTAGTTCAGTAAGCCGCTGTCCTCTTATACTGCACTCATCATTTGGAAATACATGATTTCTGTGCGCTTCGCGCATCAATTGAGACTCAAGCCGTAACAGAGACGTAATTTGTGAGAAAATCAGAACAAATAATACTTCATTCGTATGCTCTTGTACGCCACGTTATGCTGTTCCTCACGTACATAACGTGCCAGCGATATTATCCTTCGGCGAGTGTTTGCGATCGTCCACGCCGAAGTTACGATTGCAATAAATTCGATATTCCTTTACGTTTCGGCTTTACGGTACCCGCGCGCGATTCCACCTTCTGCCATAACAGCTGGCATCATGGACCATGATGCGGCGTAATATCGAAATTTATTATCATAAGCGCGCGCCAGTGATCGAACTCGTCTCCCAGAATCGGGACGCGTGTTTTAAGATTAGTCATTGGTATTCGGGTGGCTAAAGAAAAGGGATGCGGCATAAGGATCATATATCCGGCGAATATATGTTGATGAATTTTTGGATGTTTAAAATTGACAATCATAGGAATACAAGAACGAAAGAAATATATTTGAAATGATTAATTGATTGTCTATACTTATTGGATATTCACGAATTTTATAATATAATGGGATATCTCTGAATCGGTAGCAGACGCGGGTATCTCTTGGAAATGCTTCTAATATTTTATTCGGCAATTAGTATTTTGTTTCTTTTCGCGTTATATAATATTTATTACGTCTCTCTGTATTTTTGTTAGACGCGTACACATCGGGACAGCTGGTCTACGAATGGCAGGAAGGTTTATCGGTGAACTTCATACCCGGAATGACACTGTCGCAATTCGATTTAATGGGTTCGCCGTACAGGAATCTCACGTTCTTCCGTCGCGAGGGCGAGTTCTCGATACTGCAAGTATCTTTCAACTTGCAACGCCACACCGGATACTTTCTCATACAAGTAAGCGCTCGGAAATCATGCTCGCTGCAAATATCCTTTTTTTTTATGCGATGTAACGAAGGGACTTTCTTACATCAACAGGTTTATGTGCCGTGCGTTTTGATAGTCGTGCTAAGTTGGGTATCCTTTTGGATCCATCGCGAGGCGACGAGCGATCGAGTGGGTTTAGGTACACGTTACAATTAATTAATTTGTAAGGCGTCCCTTTCTGTCACTTCACATCTTCATTATTTTTCGCTCTTGTAATTTATCCTTTGTCGTACAAAAAAAAATTCTGTATGCCTTGTTTAATGCCCCTTATCACTTTTCTTCCCTTTACGAGCGAAAGTCTCATAGGCGTCCTATAAGGCACATGCCTGCGGTGCCTGAATAGAAAATCCGACCATGCGGATAGCACTGTATCATAAATTTTCCAGGTATCACCACCGTCTTGACGCTATCGACGATAAGCCTCGATTCCAGAACGGATTTGCCGAAAGTTAGATACGCTACCGCTCTGGATTGGTTTCTACTGATGAGTTTCGGTTACTGTATCGCCACCCTCTTGGAGTTCGCTGGCGTTCATTACTTCACGAAGGTGATGATTTTGCATAATCGCGATATTTTCTCGTCCTCTTCAATCGCATGAATATCTAAACACGCGAAAGAACGATTGCGATATTCTAATGGATTTTTATTTTTACAATATACAGAGTATCACATTAAGTAATTTCTACCTTAAATATTTTCGAATCTATAAGATTCAGAGAAAAAAATAATTTGCACAGTACAAAGGAGCTATCATATAGCGATAATAATTTTTGTCCAGGTGAAGGCCTGAAGTTGATCTTAAAATCTCCGAAATACCTCCACCGAGATAAAAATTATTATCACCATATGATAGGATATTTCTCTTCGTACCATCGAGTTTAGTTACACAAATTTTCCTATCAATTTTATAGATTCGAAAATATTTAAATAGTTACTGTGACATTCTGTATATTTTCGATGTATGCAAACGCTAGAAAACCTATTAGTTATCCCTCAAATTTACACAATGTTAGCTCAATATGTAAAAAAATTATTGCAGTTGGAAAAAGAATTATTTAAATTGTATCCAAAATTGTTTTCGCGTCGACGCAACTTTAATTAAAAATATATATAGGAAAAAAATATACAATTTAAATCAGCATCAATCCAATTTTAATTAATTTTTAGGTTAATAGCGGCGAGATTCCGTTGGACGACGAAGAATGGGAAGAGTGGAAGAGCTCTGCGAGCGAGGAGTTCGAGGATACATTTCGCACGATGATTTCTCGCAGCCCTCAGGCTGTTCATCCGGAAATTATCGACACGAGTACTAGGAAGCGTGGTTCTCTCATGTCCGCGCTATACAGCGTTAGTTCGATATTTCAATAAAAATATCGCAGACAACATAAAGTCTAAAATCAGGACATAAGGGACGTCTGAAAGACGCCTTAAATATATGTTTGCGAGAAACGTCTGCGTGAAAGGCGTCTAAAAGACGTCTTATGTCCCGATTTTGGACTTTAGATAGAACTGGGATACAATTCGTAACAATAAGCCCTCTCAAATAATATCATAGACATGTCTTAGAAGTCCAAAAAGATTTTAAAAAATGCAGAAATGAAATGCCTTTCAGATATTTCCAGATCTTTACATTATCTGTATTTTAGCTTTTCTAAAAACAGATAAATTAATTTACAGATAATTATTAATTGATAAATGATTAAAGTGCAGAAATTAATTTTATAAATCTATTAAAGTACTCAATCTTCAAATTTACAAGAGACATGCACAATTTAAAATGTAATACATAATTGCATTTGTTTGTCTTTTATTTTTCTTTTATAAATTCTTGACAATTTTTCCTAGAATTATTTTGTGAATTATCAATTGCATCGTTGCTAAGTCAAGTTTCGCTCTCGGCAGGATGGTGTCACATACGAACGAGACTCCTGTCATTCCATCACGGTCGCCGTTTCTTCGAAACCGTCGACGATGGAGAGACAGACGCAAACTGAACTTATTTTACCGATGTGGCGGCAGTTTCTCTATTGTTTAGCGGGCGATGAAGCTTTCAGGTATATCATGTATATACGTTAATAAGAAAACCAATTTATTAAGGCGCACGATATTATTGCAGCATTTTCTGTTAAATTTTTATCTCAATTTAAAATATTCTAATATAGTTTTATCTTTATTACTACTTTTTGTTTTTTACCATTTATAAATGAATCAGCAAAGCTCATTAAAATTAAAATCTTAAAATTAAAAGTAAATTATGAAATATTCTGCATATCTATAAATTTATATTTATTTTGTTTTTTTTATTACTTTTTTATCAATACAGTTATACCTCTATAGATTGTGAGAGAGAGGCGCTATAATTAATATCTAAAATTACAGGCGTCGTCGGCAGCGAGAAGCGACGAGCAACTATCGAAAATGCGGCGATCGTATGGCGAAGAGGCCCATAAACAGCGTATCTTACATTGACAGGGTGGCGCGAATAGTCTTTCCCGCGTCTTTCGGCCTACTCAACGTCTGCTACTGGGTAGTCTACGTCACCTATCAAGAGGAATTTAAATGGCAGGACCCACCGATCGGATCGATAAGGCCGATCTCCCATTAACGAAAATATCACTAATGACAATGAGGCGAACATATAGTGTATTACAAAACGAAGGGGACGGGAGGGATCGTGTACTACTTACGTAAAATTGAATTATTAAATTTATCTCAAATTAATTATTAATTAAACGTGTGACAATATGTATATATAATGTCATAATTTTTAAATTTAAAATCGCTTGTACACATAATTCTGTTAAGTTGTTGAACACCGTTGTTTGCAAAATGCCCTGTATAGTATATCAATATCTTAAGAAATGATAAATACATTGAGACAAACAAATCGTAAATATTAATATTTATTATTATTTAATTATATAATAGTATTAATAGTTACATTTAATATTAATAGCATAGTGTAAAGAAAACAGGCGAAGTATTTCCAAGAGTGCGCAGTCGTCATTTCATTTCGACTAATTAGAAATTTGTCCAAAATGTTTTAAAAACCAAGTTTTGCTATTAGAAGAAATTTACTCCAATTTTTATTATTCCGACATTATGCGCAATATTACACTTGTCTTCTTACATCATGATTAATATTTATTTATATTTATTTATATTTATTTAATATTGATCAACAGATATGTAAATTACCAAAATTTGGACATTAATAGTTTATGATATTAATTTCATGATTTATTGTTATACTGACATTTCTATAACATATATCTATGATGTGATAATAATCAGTTTTCATTTACACTTTTATTATTAATATCTTGCATATTCTATATACAAATTATATGAGAAAAGAACATTTTTGCAGTAATGTATATATTATACTCGATTTCTTTAGCATTGAGACACGATTGTGTCTCTTGATTATGATGACGTAAATGTATTTATTGCATAATAATAAATTTGTATAACAATAGCATCAGTATAATAATAAATCATGAATTTAATAATGAAAGCTTGTTGCTCTCTTTATCATAAATCTGTTGTGTGTGAGAGAGCAACAGCCTACACATATATCTGTCCTTCTGTATAAATGCGCACCCATTATATAAGCTACGTTCGCAACGAATGAAAAAATAAGTTACTTGGAATATTCTTTTATCATCACGATATTATTGGCTGAGCGGCTGAAGCGATTGGCTTGGCGATTGGCTCTTGCTTTCAGATCCGATCGATCCGGCAAATCTCTCCTCGACGCGTTCAGCGCAACAAATTGTCGAGTCTTCCGCGTGTAATAGCCATGGTTAATTTCCTGCGTGAAAACCAATCGTGGTCTACCGTCCCTCGTCGGCACTTGCATTACTGCTGTTTCCGTTGAATGAAATCCACTGTGTCCAGTTTCGAAAAAGTTGGTTTCCAAGTTAATTCGATACCATAGGACGGATGAGCCTCTCTTAGAAAAGTCGAGTTTGAGAGGGCGCATCATATCGAAAAAAAAAAAACAACATAAACTGAGATAGATTCACCGTTTTTAATTGCGGAGTATCGCAAACATCACGCATTTTCTTGTATCATTTGCACAAATACACCGGCTTACAACATGGTGGTTGGATGTGGCACTTGGATTCAACATGACACTCGGTACGTACATACATGTGGATATCATACAAATTTGTAATAAATCGTTGTCAGAAAAATCCCACACACTTGAATATATAATATCTCTGATTTTAACGAATTAGCATTTTTTTTCCCGCTCTGCCTCTGGCATGCATAAAAACATGTTTATTAAAAAACATTCCTACGTGTGTAAACAAGTAAAAATTTGTCACGCATTCTTCTTTGAATGCCGTTATATAAAACAAATATTGTGAAAAGATAACAGTGAAATTCGATCAATATGCTCCTTTTTACAAACGTGCTATATATAAAAAAAATAAGTGTTCCTTTTTTGCTACTCCTTTGTAGACTGAAAAGATAAAAATGTAAATTGCTTTTGACTTTTAACACAATCAAAATTATTTCACGCAAATGAGCGAAGATTATTTCATTTTCAATTTAGTCTGATATGAATTAGAGATTTCATTTTTGAAAGAATTTATGTAGAGAGTTGAAAAAAAAAATATATATATATGTTTGCACTGATTATAATCGTGCACTAATTTAGATATGTAGGGAGTACGATACGAAAGACAGCAAATGTTCAACTCTACATACAACTAAAGAGTAAAAATTATATTATTTAAAGAAGTAATTAATTCGGTGACGATAGAATTTTTTAACACAAGAAAAATTAGGCAATACAAAGTACAAGACTGCTCGAAAGTTAACATACCTATAAGCCTTCTTCAAAAATATAGTAATAATTATTAATGTAGAAATAGACAGGTATATATTTTATGGCATAAAATTTTTGTTGCAGGATTGAGGAATAACACAGAATCCAGATTTTGACGTAATTCGATTTTCGATAATCAAAAAATGGACAAGATAGTGTGCAACGAAATGACATATGAAATCGATGAAAGCATTGTCAAAATTGAGGCGATGGAACCTGAACAAAATTTCAATCCTGAAAATCTAGATGTCAACTTTATGCCCTCGACAGAAGAATCCTATCCTCATGTCACAGTCATCATGCCGAAGCGTAGAAACAACAACAAGAACAAAATAACTAGACACTGCAATAAATCACAAACAATCTTGCCAAAGCATGATTCAAAGCCAAAAATGATAATTTTGAAGAGGCCCGTTGACCGTTTTCGTCCGATTCGGCCGAAACCCTTACAAGCTGGTTCCTCGGTATTAAGGAATAAACTTGCATCTCCAGTGAGCTCGGTTACTTTATCACAACCAACTCGCATTGTTATACCAAGTACTATGCCGAGTAAAGAAAAAGTTCTTCGATATCCTACATCTTCAGATGTATCTAACAAGTTAAACAATAGTATCAAATCGAACAGCAGTGGCAACGACGGTAATATTATTGATGACAACAGCATTATTGTTAGCAGTAATACCAGTAACAGCAATAACAGCAGTACTGTAAATATTCTATCAGTAGATGACGACAATAAAATTGAGAAAACTGAAAAGTCATGCACCACAACAAATAGTAAGAAATATGATAGCACCAATAGTAACAGTAATAGTAAAAATTTGCGTACTAAGGCAATATCCAGATCTTATAAGAATAGTATCGAGTTATTTTTTGAGAGTATGGCACAGACTGTGTTGAATTTACCTAAGGAAGTACAAGCGGACATTAAAATGCAGATCTGCAAAATTGTTACCAAGGCGGAGATACAATACAACTGTGACTTGAAACTTAAGTCTTAAAATTAGATTTCAAGAATTGGCAATCTGTTATCAAGTTAAAATTTGAGCTCTAATTTCTTTTTTATTACACAGATTAAATTTCGCTAGATATAAATTTGACAAGGTGATTTAATTAACACTGCCGTCTGAGATTTTGAATTTATAGCGGGCGATTTTAGATCAGTAATTTTAGCTAAAACAGCTAAACTATATCTAAGTTTCTCATCATTTACGTTTTTCTTATCAAAGTACGATAGTTTAGGAGTCATGTCAGAACTCCGAAGTGTTAATCTCGTTTGTTTCATATGTGAAAAGCTACTCCTCATAAGTTTAAGTTTCATAATATGCAATAGTTTAGAGTACACTTATAAAAAATACAATAATTAAATATGGAGTTTTTTTTTAACCATGATATATTTATTCTTTTTTTTTTTTAGAAGGAAAATATTATCACATTTTGCATTTATTATTTTTATTAAAATAAATTGAATAACATAGTAATTATGTATATAATGATTTTCTTATGTGCACATAGAAAATCATTATCTTACATCTCTTACATTTTGATAAAATGTTGTCAAACTCTAATTTGCATTGTGAGACATCAAAAATGTACGGCGAACAATTTTGTGTATATAAAAAAAAAGAAATATTAGTTTACTATAATATGTAATCGGTAATATATGTTGGATCAAACAATTTTATTTTTGTTCGGAATATGCCATATAGAAAATATGTATAAATAAAATAAACATATATTTACGAAAGCAGCATATAGTTCTGTAAAATAAAAGGTGCTATCATTACTTAGTATCGATAATATAAATAGTATAACATTGTAAATAAATGCTAATGTAATTGAAGTAAGATTAATTTCTCTAATTGTAAAGAAGTGATATAAGTAAAGTGATATAAGTAAAGATTAATCTGTCGAAAACTATTTCTATACAAATATCTTCCAACTTCGAATTGTATAACTTAATTAATCTCTGCTGTTTTAGTAATCTGAATTGTATAAATACACAACTTGAAATAATAAATTTTAATGTTAAAATTCTTATTGAAAATATAGGAGACATAAAAAAAATAAAAAATAGATAATGAGAAAATTCTCATACAGGTATCTGCAAAATGTAAGATAAAAAATATTTTTAAAAAATTACTACCTGAGAATTGATATAAATTGAAAATGATAAAGGAATGTTACTTCTTATAGCCTTGAATATTCCTTATCTTTTATGGAAAAAAAATGTACTGTAGTTCATTAACAGTTATAAATATTGTGTTTATAACTTTTACATTACGTTTCACTTGTAGAAGCGAAAATGAATGGAGCAATAAAACATTAGTTACTTCTTCGAAGCTGAACTGTAGAATGTGTGAGTGATAGTCTGAAAGTGATTTTTATATCTAACAATAAGAGAGTAAAGGTATTAAAATTATTAAATTATTTTATTTAAGCCACAAACACGTTGGACGAGTGCAATCGCGTAAAAATTCGACAAAATAACCGGTGTCTCTCCTTTCATTTGACAAATGTGAACATAACAGTACAAAATCACCAAGAAAAATTATTTGAAAACGACACACTAAAGACAATTATACCGGAATCAATTATTCATTTAAATCAAGTTATGCATTTTTTTCTCATTTTTATTACAGATATATTATGACAGCGCATTAAAGGTATATCCATTTACGTATAATGCATGTAATACAAACTATCAATCCCAATATGTCTATCTAAATGACTAATGGCTCGTGCACATACAATACTTTATAAGTAAATTGCGGTATGCAATGCTGTCAATATCTACTGAAGTATCAAAGCGTGACGTTACAATATGTCCTTCCATTCTTATTATCTCTGCTGGTATTGTTATATGGTGTATAAGGTATGTGTTTTGAGTCTAGTGATTACGAGCGCTACACTGTCTAACCCTAAAATGGATTTCAGAATGCACCTGCATTTTCTTTATTCTCGCCGTTTAATTACACAGAAAAAATTATTAAATAAAAAAATACATATATATATATTATATAAATATATAACATGTAAATCGCAGTATAAGATATCAACCCAGTAATACAATTTCGTAAATTTTGTTTCACCATCTTGTAAACGCGCTTGTGCTCCTCTAACGAGTCTGTGTCTTCCTTGCCAAAGCTCACTTTTTTTATGCGTAAAATGCAAAAGCACTGTATTTGTATAGGTGAGAGATGAATCGGTAATAAGCGATTCGACGACGAAAATATTCTGAATGGACGAAAAGCAACGTGTAAAAGTGTACGAACAATTAAAAAAATAACACCGTTAACGCCGTGAAGCTTCTCGTTACTACTGCCTCGTAATCTGTATCTCATGCTCGTTATTTTTTTTTCTTTTTTTTTCGAATACGTTTATAAGGAAATGCAATAATGATGAAGATAAAAGACACTAAAGGCGCAAAAGCCTTATCTGCTTTTCGACAATAGAGACGCAAAAGCATTATTCGATAGTTTTTCATTATTCCTCTTTTTCGGTCTTCTCGATGTCTTGCTTCTCCTCACCCTCCGCCATATCACCACCCTCGAATTTCGGGCCTGGCGCCTCATCGCCTTCTAGAACAATTTCCTCTGGATCGGGCGCGCGCGGTAAAAAGTCTTCATCTGGATACATGGACTTAAAAATATTCTTAGCCTGAGAACAGAAGGCAAAATTTTTAAAGAGTTATCTAGTGCAATTTTAAAAAGTATTATATATAACAAAACAATTAGCTTTGGAAAAACCAGTATTACTTCGCAATAAATATATTTAAAAAATAGTACAAGTAACAAGGTATTTGAAACAAATTAATCATTGCGAAAAATTAATTAAATAATTAATTATATTTTATGTATACAATTATTACACGGTTGCTATTAACTTATTACCAATACATACCTGATTCACAGCGAAATCGAAGTCAAGCTCAAGATCAGGACCAGAACAAAGATGTATGTTACTCGGTGCAGAATCGCTTAGTTTAATGTCGCTCGCGGGTAAATTGAGATACAAGGACCATAATACTTGGGGTACTGGATACTCAGTTTCTTCTTTCTTGTGTCGATCATCCTAATATGATTAATCAATTTAAAATATCACGTTTCAAATATTTTAATTTATTTTCACACCAGTAATAATATAATTCTCATGTCACAATGGGCCTCAAATTTAAAATATAATTCTATAAATTATTGATAATTTTTACAGAGATATTTTACCTGAAGATGTCGTTTATCAGGAGAAACTGTTTGGGTGTGAGAATCAGAAGAACTGCGTACAGTATTGGGGTCAAGTGGTTCTGCTCTCAGGAACTTATTCACAACATATGCCAGATCCTCTTTTGCATTCTTAGTACGTTTGCATGTCATATGAACTATGACTAAACAAAAACAAAATGTACAATGCAGACATGAATCAAACCGATCTTGAAATATATTCGCATTGATGTTGTACATACACAATCCTTGAGGGCAGGCATTAGTAGATGGTCCCAATTCGATTAGAGTAACGGCTTCTTGGTCTGATTTCTCCGGCGGATAATACAAAAGCGTTAGACTTTCTTTTTCCCCTTGCATAATTGACCTTTAGATAAGCGAAAAATAACACATTATTAATAATTAGAAAAATAAAAATTATGGACTCCATAAAATATATTACGCCAATATTATTATCTTTAAATCTGTAAAAAAATCCAAAAAATACCTGTCAGTAATGAAAATTCCGCGTGATATTTGATTCTCTCCCTCAGAGGCTACGATTTCCGGCGGCAAGTGGCCTTGCCCTACGACTAAATGCTCCAAAGCCAATCTCTGTCTCCCACTGATAATGGCCTTGCATTTATCCTCGTTAACTACCACGCCGTCTAATTGTCTCTTTAAGCAATAAATTCCACCAAAGACTGCACACAGTCTATAAAAGTATGAGAAATATTTTTTTTTTTTCAGACGACAGTAAAATAGAGAAAAGTCCTCGGCGCGTTTTTCAAAAATGCTGCGCACCTGCAGAAACATTGAGGCAGTTCTCCGCTTCCGTACATAGGCCACAAGAAGGGCGTATTTCCGTAACGTCCAAGGCTATTGAGGAAATGCTTCGTACGATCAACGCCGTCTCTACACGACGTTCTGTCCGTTGCCATTGCGATAGCTTGCATAACGTAATGCTGTACTATAGGCGTAAGATTTTTCGTATTAAGATATTCTAAGAACGTTTTATCACGGAAACCTGAAAGATAAATGGGATACATTGTAAGAGTGAAAAAAATTAAGAAAATGTATCCTTGTGTAATAGGTTCACATGCGACACGCACCATCGAACTCTGGACTGTCGGCACCTTGCTCCATGCAAGATGTCAGAAGCTGCATCAACATTCGTTTCTCGACGACGCTAACCGTTTTATTAGCGAACACATCGGCACGGGAGCAGGGGACTTGCGTGAGTTTACCGTCCATAAAAGTGGCGACCCTAGAGACCGCACGGAATTCGGCGTAACGCGCAATGTTGCTGGAAATCAATAGTTCTACTAATTCACCACGGGCGAATAACAGCTGCAATGAGAATCATGTCTCATATATACAGGTGTGCATTACGAATAAATATGCGTGTCTACAAGTACACATCTGCGGTCTTACTTTAGGCGCCAGATCGATGTTAAATCTTCTGTACTCCTTCTTGATACGGTCAATGCTCCATTGTTTCACATTCTCCTTCTTGTCAGCCTTGTCCTGATCAGTCTTTTCCGCACCCTCGGCCGCGGCTGCACTGTCCCCGGAACCCTCGGTCTGGGTGTCCTTCGAGGAAACATCAGGCAGATCCGCTTCGCTGCGTGTGAAAAAGAAAACTAGTCAGAATATACGAGATATTATCGGAAATCGTTAAACAAGTCAGTTTTATCCAGATCATTTCTTACTTGGAGATATACCAGATTTCTCCAATGTTCTCGACTGTGGAATATTGGTCACTAGCCTTCAAAAACTTTTCATTCGTCTTCAAATCGACATTCGTATTCCTAGTGTTACTTTTGTTTTTCGATCGGACCGTTTTTAAATCTTCTATCCATTTTTGCAAGCCGTCAAAATTAAATGTAGCCCACAGCCCTCCATAATATTCGTTGCTAGATAAAACAAGGAAAAATTTCAAGGCAAGAATGTTATTCTAATTTTAAATAGCTTATCATATCGTAGCAGGAAAGAAATCCTTTTATCTCTAATCAAAATGCGCATGATAAAAATCGAATCAAGATAATACTTTACTTTCTTACTTTTCCTCAAATGATTAAGTGAGATTATATTTGTTATATGTAGGATTTTGACTTTTGAGAAAATATTTAACATTCAATAAACACATTGGCTGCATTGGGGAACGTGTCATCGGCGCTATTGTGTCATTCTGTCCTCGTTCTAATAAAGATCTTCATAAAGATAAAATTACAATAAAATGAGACATTGAAAAATATATAGCGAGCTTCCGGAATGCGGCCAATGATAGCACATCACTGCAAAATTACTTCATCGAATTCTGACACAATTCCCTAAAGATTGAATAAAAAAATATTGAATATGAAATAAAAATATTAAATATTAATTATCAATCGCGCCCTCGTAATCTTATATGTGTCAAACACGTTTCGAGTTATAGGTACGAGTTGACAGGTGACAAATTCGGAAGAAAAGGTCCGTTACCTGTCCAGATGCAGAACCCTCTTGCCGATCCTGCTTGCCGCCGCGGCGACGATGGACTCGGTCATACCTGTCGGAAATCATGACAGCGACGGATTACCGGCGAAAATGTTGGAGCTTTCGCTGGCTGAGCGCGGACGCGCGGCCGTCGTCCGCTCCGGTCGTGATAAAAATCAATACCTGTTCCTACGACGACCACGTCGTATTCGGTCGGCAGATCGTCCTCCATGGTTGTCTCTCCCTCGGCGGCTGTCCACGGAGCTGATCGACTTGCACGGGGGGGAGAGGGGAAGGATCGGCGCGTGTGGGGTATCGGCGAGTAAATTCCAGATTCTAACACGATATATCGGAGTACGCGAGCAGATCCAATTAATTCATCCTCCTCTCGGCGACGGAGATTCGGGTAAAAAAAAACCGGCCCCGCCCCGCACGCGACCCTCGCTCCGCAGCACTCTCGCGCACGCACGGGCCCCCCCGCTCAACCCTTTTTTGCTCGGAGTTTGACAGGACGAACGGCGCCGTGACAGCCAAAGGGGCGAGAGTGGCGTGTGGACGGTGGATACTGCGACGGGTCACGGGAGTGAAGGAGAAGGAGAGCGAGAGATCGTTAATCTGACGTCTCTCGCTCGTCGCCGAGCGTCGCGCCGCTTCGCGGAGAGGCGCCCGAAACAACAGGATGGATCCGTTTCCAAGAGAATGCGGGGTGCCAGGAACCTTTCGTTGCGTTCATTCTAGACACTGTGTCTCCGTGATTGAAATGTTCTTCGCTTAAAACAGGTCGCTAACTTTGATCGGTATACAAATGTTTACTTTTCTCATTCTGATAATATCCGAAAATTTAACTGAACGTTCCAATAGCCTTTCGTAAAACACAATTTTAAGTAAAGATATCGCGTATACGCAAAAGATTTGAGAGAAAGATGGTGAACGATTTAAAACTGGAGTGCTCCTTTTCCTCTTGGTATCCGACGTTCAAGAAGGATTCCTTGGAGGCTAGGATTCTTAACATTCCCGACGATGTTCTGAAGTATTTGGAGCACGACACGTTTGTGTTGCCTCTCGAGGCAGCGAGATCCCTACCGGAGGATTCCGAATGGGCTGACGGCTCGCCGGTGACATACGAGGAAGAGGTGTTTATTATTATATTTTCTCTTTGGGAAATGACAGAATTATTAATCTAGCTATATATATGTAATCAATTATAAATCCTTTGTAGGAAACGGATTATCAACCGACATTCCCCGAATTCAGTCAACAAATACAAGAAGCATTAGACGAGTACGATGCGGTGTTTGTCAAAACAAACTGGAGTACACCCGCGGTAAAGTGTTTTCTATTATTCACAATTGAATCAATTTATTTTAGAAAGAAAATTTCTTGCAAATTTCCTTTTTTTTTAGGAAATACAATAAGAATGTATGTGTTTAAAAAAGTATCGTATAAAAACTAAAAATTCCTTTTCTAAAATGTGAGTGATTCGCTTTAATGGATCAAATGTAGCTCGTTTATAAATTTTCTATTAAAAGAATAGCAATATAATGCAATAACGTACTTTTCTAATAACTGTTATAATATAATATGATATTGAGACAAAAAGAAAATTATAGTACAATTTATAATATGCAATCGTAATTATTTTACAGGATGCCATGTGGGTTGCACCTACAAAAACCCTCAAATGTAACACACTGGAAGAGATCTACTTGTTACTGAAAAGTTCCGACAGGATTGCCAAGGATCTGAACGTCGCGCGATCTTTGAGGGAAAACAGCGAGAACCCTTTGCCATTCTGTCTGGTGTTGAAACAATGGCGGGATATCAATCCTTGCACAGAATTTCGCTGCTTTGTCATGGACAACGAGCTCATTGGTAATTTCATCAGCTCAGCTTTTCTTCTCCTCAATTGTTGAATTGATGAGAATTCCTGAATTATGTTGACTGCGCTTTCGTATTTCTCTCTGCCTGCTTTTACAAAGTTAACTTTCGCGATATAATAACAAATTATGTATGTTACGCAGCTATAAGTCAGAGGGATATATCGCAGTACCACAAGTCCAACGAGTCAGAAAAATATGATATACAGACAGACATCAAGAGCCTGTTTGCGGAGCGCATCAAAGGCAGATTTCCGTTGCGCAACTGTACGTACGAGCGCCGTACTAAAATTAATAATGAGTTCTTAGTAACTCTTATATTTAGTAATTTAGTAATGTATAAAATTTGTTTCTGACAGATTCCTTCGACGTTGTGCGACGTAAGAAGGATAAGGTAAAAATAATAGATTTCGGCGCGTTGGACGCGGCGTCTACGAAGGATACGCTCTTTACGTACGAGGAATTACAAAATCACATTGAAAACACGCCAGAATTCCGTTTTATCGGTGAGGAAATAGGCATTCAGCCAAAGCCTCCTGTGCAATTTTGCATTCCGCAGGAAATCAGCGAGTTTTTCCAATCGAGGGACAACGTCACGTTGCTGGATATTATTCAGAGGGTATGATATTTTCAGTTATCGAAGAAGTACGCTTGCGAAAATTTAGCGATTTATTGTAGCCTCTTTTTTTTTTATTCGACGCTGATGATTACGACAACCGAAAATTTCGCTTTGTTGCAGGAGGTGGAAAGTCAGCGGAAAGAGCATGAAAAAGAAAATGCTGACGTTTCAGAAAGTACTTGATGTATATACAGTGTATAAATAAACATTTTCCTTGTGTATGAACATCAGCTTGTAACTCCTTTACTCACATGTACAAGGGATACAAAAACTTAAAGAGAGGTATTATAAATTATTGTTACATTTCATCTTTCACAAAGAAGGCTAATATCTAATGATAGCGAGTACACGCGCTAATAAATATACGCGAGATTACACAACGAACGGATTCTACTCTTTCAAATCCTCGTATATATTACACGTTAGCCTGTTTAAAATCCTACGTTTTTGAGATCATTCGATTACAATCTGTACTAAAATGGAATCGAACTTGTTCAAATTATTTCTCGCTCCTTCCGAGTTTCACGTTGAATGGTTCCTTCATTCCGGGTTTGCGATACAAAAAATTCAATATTACCTGCGTGCAACCATATAGACCCATGATCTGTCAATTGAATTAAAATCGATAATTTTCTCATAGCGTTATGCGATCCAAAACTTTCGATTTATGTAATTGTACAAGTACATGCAATTAAATGCTCCGAGATCATCAAATCCGCTCCCGCAGTTTAGGCTGTGACGCCTCTGCGTGTGTATGTGTGTGTATATATATGTATATATATATATATATGTGTGTGTGTGTGTGTGTGTGTATGTGAATGAATGTACACCGACAGGATATTTAAATACAGAACTTTCACTTTTATTCTGCCAGACTCTCTTTTTCTATCATTACATTACATAAAACGATTAAAGGCTATCCTACCGCTTGAAAGAATTATCATAATATTGCAGTATTTTTCGAGCCATCGGCCTTTTTACCGAGCGACGTCCCTTATATAGAAAATATGTCTTGTTTATGTACAATATGCAATCCTTAATACTTCAGTTTTGAAAAAGGATCCCCCGATATATGTACCTCCGGACAAGTTAATACGCTGTACAGTCATATTCCAAGGAGTATTTTCATCTTTCTCTCTCCCTTTCTATGTTTCTGCTTTCCTCTTTCTCCTTCGTCCTCTCTCATCTCGTTAATCTTCATAAAAACAAAATCCAATAGGATTAGGGGCGACTACTGCTGTGTGCGATTTTACAATTTGTCAATCAGGTGGACCATATGGTACGTTTCTTAAAAACCTCCGAGAGCCTCTCGCAAAACGACCCAGCAGCTTTTCGCATCGGGCCTCGCACTTTAATCTGTACAGTTCTGCCGAGTATTAAGGACGAAAAATGCTTAAATTCTAATTTTTTCATAACATATTAATTTTTATCAATTTTTTTTTTAGTAATAATGCAAAGACATTTCTCTCGCGAAATGATATAACATACATATACATATATATATAGTTTACATATGCTGAAAACCAATATATAAAAATTACAATCTTTTGCCAATTCTTAGAAAAATACTACGGAAATGTTATTTCTATACTTTGACGTTATTTTAAAAAGTGAACGAAAACTGTTCTAAATTTCTGAATGCATTATTGTTTCAGATTTAAGAGATTAATAATAATAAAGTGACTACATTTCTCTACTTTTATCGTGTTAATTTAACCTGGGAGATTTAAAGATTCGATGAGAAGCAAACCATATTTCCGTCGCGCGTCGAATATTTAAAAATTACTTCGAATTCCTTTATCAAAAAAAAACAGAAGTAGAGACACGATTGCGCTTTTAATTCGATACAAATTCGAGGCAAAGGACCCGTCATCAGAGATCTGCAAGTGCACAAATACGATGAAAAAAGTTGCGAAGTCGCTTCGCAAAATAAAGCCTTATTTACACAGTGTGTCCTCCTCTCCTTTCGCGAGCGAAATACGACAGATTGCTTCGTCGCTGCTTCGTGTTACACTGTAAGCCTCTCCCCCACACTAGTCGCGATTGCAATTTGTGCATCGGCCTCTCGCCCGCAATATACACGCGAATTGTACATACAGTCGAACGGATTTTACGGTAAAAGGTAAATCCGAGCACCCGCATATGAAAAAATAAGCTTGGTTTTCTCTAAGGGGGAGGAAGTACGATGCCGTTTCGCGTGATAAAAAAAATAATTTGCAGCGCATAGTCGCTATTCCTGACGAATAACGACAAACAACAAGGACCGTCGAGATACCTTCAATGCAAAGTAATGGATATCGTATAGACTAATGAGCGGTGCACGGCTCCTTTCACCTAAAAGCCCTTCGATCTTCGCAACGATTTCCAGGAAAAACGTCTCTTCTCGAACCTCTCGTGAGAGGCGATCTCCCGTCCCTTCGCGGCGCATTTCCTCGAGGGAACATCCGGTGTTTCTCGGTAACATTCGTCGCGTATGTATCGTCTATTGCAAGACTGCATGTTCCCTGCCCGGCGAAACACGTGGTTCACATCGTTTTCCAATCGTTCGTTACGCGCACGGGGAACGCGTTCTCCTCGCGTTCACCATCGACGATCGTTCTCCGTCCATGATCGGTTTCGCGTCACGTTCACACACTCGCCCTCGGTTCTCCCCTCGCAATCGATTACCTCGACCGATTTGTGCTAGACGACATTGCGTAGCTTAATAAATGTACGTTTTGCGGTGTACGGCCGTTTCGCTCGTCCTCCACCCTCTCTACCCTTCTGTCCTTTGCTCGCTCGCAAATTCATCCCCTTCGCCTTCCCCTTCTTTTTACTATACGTCGCTCGTTTTAATGATACTAAAGATACAACAGCAGATTCGCAGCACACTCTCTCAATTCTCTTTCTCACGTTTGCATCCCCTTTCACTCCTTTTTCACTCGCTCTTTTTTTTCTCTCTCTCTCTCTCTTTCTCTCGAATACTGGTAGGGTGTTGAGTGACAAAAACAGTAGTCTTAACAAACATACGATACAAAAACTCTTAAGTTATCGCTTAACGGCCAGTGTAAAGCGGATTGTTTTTATTTTATCATTATTTCTTTCCTCTCTCTCTATGCCTTTCTCATCTTTCCCTCCTTCCTATCTCTTTTAAGTACCTGAAGAAGCTAGCTTTGGGAAACCTCGCCTTGATCCGCAAAACGCTAAGGCCTGAATGACCGGTGTGGAATCTCGGTGAGATCGGATCTTCTAATCCCTTACCGGGTGGCGATCGCGTGTGGAAGCCGACAATCCGCGTGCGTCTTCGGCATCGGGAAGTCGAGCTCGCCGAAATTACACCGGCACCGATCCTCTCTCGCCCTCAAATGCGTACGTCCTCCTCCTTTTACTCTTTCTCTTTCTCTCTCTTTTCTGCTCCTTCGCTCGAGTCCGCTTCGGATTTACCTCAACGATGAAGACTACGCACCCCTCTATGATAAATGCGATTGGTACGACTAAATTGGGTGGCGAAAGGCCAGACTATCACCGACGAATCGAGTGGTACACGCGCGTCCGACGTGCGTGAGCTAGAAGCTATCTCCCATAGACGTCCCGTTCAAAAAATACGCATCTCTATTTGGTGCGAGAGACACTCGCTCGGAATTTTATACACGCGGAGACACGCCGCTCCGATATCTCTCCGTATCGTTTTTTTTTCCTCTGTCTCTCTCCGCCTCCCTTCTCCTTTCTCTCTAATATACAGGAAGATAGAGTTCGTTCTCTTACTCTTACCGCGGGAATAAATATATTGAACTTGTCCTCGCTTTATACAAGTGGCTCGAGTGGAAACGCGATTCTCTCTTTCGTTGGGATATGCTCCTCTCGCGCTGAATACCGCGAGAGCCGCGAAAAAAGAATGAAAGAGAGAGACGGTCTACAAGAAAAAAAAAAGAGAAGGGTTCCTTTTCTATAAATCAATTTATTTGATCTATAATTAAAGCTTCCAGGTTTACTCTCTTTCGATTAAAAAATAAATTCTCTCGCATTTGTGTAGACCGCCTCGATTACATAAAAAATCTGACTTCAATGCGGAAATAAATAAAAGGTAATACGATCTCGCAAATAAAAGAGTGCAATCTTTTCCTCGGGATCTTCCTCTCGCGATGAAATTAAATCGAGGAAGAAAACTCTTCAGAAAAAAGTGTGTGATCTAGGCCACGCTAATAAGATCGCATTGATACAACATCGTTAATAGATTTTTTTTAAATCACTCCAACAGTCAGAGGAGTTAACATAAATATTACTCAAAACATAAATTTATTTACATGTATTTCCTCACTGTTACAGAATATTTCTTTTCGCAGCTAAAACCCAATTTATTTTTAACGCTCTGAACTGTGTTTAAAATAAAACGACTTGAATCAAACGACTGCGGAAATGGAAAAAAAAAGAAACAGAAAGAAAAAGCGTCTACGTGCTTCTTCTCGGAAATGCGATTCGCTCGTTTTCACGCCGCGAGATCATAGAAGTTTCTACCGTGCGAGAAACACAAATGATAACGATTACAGATACGTGGACATTCGAATTTCCGGGCAGCGCCCCAGAGCGTGTGGCTAACAGAGATAAACTAGGAAGAGACGAAGCGCACGAGGTAGGTATCTTGTCCGTCCTTTTAACTGAATGGGGAAAATCGAAAGGAACGCGTGTTTCTTGCGAACGCAGTTACATTTATGACAAAACGATTATATCACATACGTCTCGCAGAGAGAAAGATATTAATCATTTCATTTGCTAGCACTCGTGTAGAATGTGTAAATCAAGAATAAACGCAATACAACAACAGAAAAACTAATAACTTATTTAGATTCTCCACATAATATATAATATGTAATTCACATAAAATTAACTGGAAAGTGCTCTTTAATAATTCCATTTTGGCGCTGTTCTGCAAAAAAATATTGTATTATATATACATACATAAAATCATATCTTTTTTATAATTTTAATATCTGCGATGATACTAAATTCGGAAAAACATTGTAATTAAAAAAAATTTTCTCTTCAATCTCCATTTGATGTCGAATAATAATAATAATAATAATCAAAGAAGCATAATCTCTGTATCAGATAATATTCGATAGTAATATATATTATTTATATCCACAACAATTACGTCCTTAATTCTCTTCTAAACATAAAATTATAACGATTACCAAAACAAAAATAACTAATTACTCTATTTTTTTTTACGTCCGATAAAAGAAAACAAAAACGGCCTACAGATTAAATTAATTTCAATTTACATATTCTACACGTGTATTGCTGCTCGCTTTCCACATCGATTCATTACGCGTTTCCCTCAACGCCTCCTCGACAGAGACCTTCACTTTGGTTCATATCACGTAATGAGACACTATTCACAGGAACAGTTTACACCTCGATTACTTGAAAGCTACGATATTCTTTTTCTTGCAACATCGAAAGAGAACAGAAAAAGAGAGAAAGAACAAACTCTCGACAAAGTTCTCTACATATTTATACATGTATATATCGCGCGCCGGGATAAAAATTTTTGGAATGGATATCAGCGCCCGACGTACGTTTTTTTTTTTTTCATTAATCGTAATTATTTAATCAATAACGAAATGTTGTTAGATAAACTCATACTCTTCCACGCAGCCTGTCCCGTTCTCACGAGCTTTTACAAGTTTTAGAGTAAGTCCATAGTAAAATTTGCGGGCATTCACACGTTTCACGATAGCACACGGAGATACGATATAAATCTATCATTCTCATCTTGAAACAAAGTGAAGCGTTTTTGTACTAAAGTGCAGCGATATATATATATAATATTATACCTTTTTAATGAATTATCTACGCAATGTACAATCGTGGATTTTTACATGCACCATGACAAGGTATGGTCGGGCCGTACAACAGACATCTGTTAGAATGTTCCGTAGAACGTATGTTATTGCCACTCCACATCTTTTTCTTTTTTTTTTTTCCTCTTTCTCTCCCTCCCTCCCCACTTTATATGTCTCGCGGGCTTGAATCGTGTTGTCTAAATGAACCCCGGGTCTCTTCGTGGGTCGTCTAAGAGCAGAGTGCCGAGAATTTACAGCGACAATTTTTTCTCTATATAAAGTTAGAGTTATACAGATACAGGTAAGCATTACACGAAAGACAAGAACGGTAAGACTCTTAAGGAGGCCGCACGCCCTTGTGGCTATATCCTAATATTTCTTCGAAAAGAGAACTCTATTAATTATTTGTCTATTCAGTCTGACCACACCATGTTACAACGTGGAATAGCTTTGCCATGATAGACATACTGTAGGTTGAATTATATAAATTCAGGCTCTCTCTCTTTACTCTGCGAGGGATGATCTATTAACGATCGTTATGGTTTTTTCGCTTGCTTCTTTTACTTTTAATGCTTTGTTCACTCGTCGCCTATTCCTCGTCACAAAAAACGACTTGACTAGATTGCATCGCTAAACGGTCCTTAACGATTTAAAATCTAAGTCTGCCATACATAAATGATCTGTACCTTACAATCTAATATCGTAATTAACACCTAATGGTAGAGGGATGATCTACTGTTATCGACGAGAACTATTTAGTAGTAAATCGTATATCTATTATACTTCCATCCTCTCCCTCTCTTTCTCGCTCCCTTTCCATTCATGCATTCATTCATATATGTATCATATATATACATATATATGTATGTATATATATATATATATATGCACGCACATGGTACGCATATCGACGTGAAGTAGCCCCACTGTTAATTTAAAATTATGGAGGATATTTCTTTTGCTTGCACTGAGCCTGCTTGTTTACTCGACCACCTATTGGCCAGCTACCAAATGTTCCAAATATTGTAAGTATGATAGATTCACGGAATTTGCGTCTAAGCGCGCCTTTATAATAATATTTACAATGCCATCGCCATGGATCTTTCTCGATCTGCGAATAAAACTGTTGGCTGTCCGAAATCGTGTTTTGCAAGAAGTATTATCAAACTCCCCGGTTTCGATCGCGCTGAAACGCCCGCATCGTCGTTGCATCGTAAACCACTGACGACGACGACGACGACACGCTAATGATATAACAACACGTTGCGATGCTCGCGCGAGCGTTCGATCGCTAGGACTACCTCTTCTTGCCGGGCTGCTTCGACGGTAGCCGCTTCTTCAGCTTGTGATCCGACTTGACCGTCGTCGTCGTCTTCTTTTTCGGCCGCTCCGGCGAGCCGTTGCAGCAGGCGCAGTTCTTCTTCACGTGGCAACGCAAACTGGACCTTCTGGCGCGGCAATCCGCCGGCTCCAGCACGATATTGCTCGTCTCGTCCTCCGACGCCTCCGACGCCTTGTCGCTCGATATCACCATCGCCTCCGTCGCCGCTACCGATTCTACCTTGGAAATCCGCTTGGGAAGAGCCGTCGCTGTCGCCGCCGTCGATTTATGATCGGTACGATTTATAATCACCCTCGTGGTATTCACCTTGTCCTTTATCTTCACGTAAGTGCAATGCCGATCGGAGGACAAAGATTTTAACGTTTGTATACTGTCCTCCAGGCCATTGCTCAGCGCGACGTTGTCTTCCAGCTGGCTGCCGATCGACTCGCTGATGCTAGAGTCCTCGTCATCGCTGCTGGATCTTGTGCGCTCTGACAGCGGGCTCTCCCATGCCATGTACGAGTCCATGCGCACCTTGGACGACGGTATGCGCTTCTTGTTGGCGTATGTGTACTTGTGCGTGGACAGCAACGGTCCGGCCGCGGCCAACGGTGACAGTGGTGACGGTATGGTATGATGATCCGCAGTATTACCGCTCAGTAAGGTTAAACTCTCATCGCCCGAGCTCGCTGCCGAAGTGTTATTAACGTTAATGCTGGGCGGCAACGATTCCGAGTCCAAATCGATGTCCAGTTTAATGTTAGACGGTATGCTGTACACGCTGCTGGGTGTTCCCTCCTTCGAGCCGCCCCTCGAGATCAATTTCACGCGATTGCTCGTATCTTTTGACGAATCGTTCTCCAAAGAACCAAGATGTGCCGGTGACAGTCTGGAGATGTCAGAGTTGCTGTTCGATGCTTCGTCCTGACTCAGATTATCCAAGGTCAGTCGAATATGTTTCGTCGGAATCTCCAGATCCTCCCTCTCTCGCTTCCCTCTCTTTGACGAATCCTTCAAAGCTCTCGCGCGTTGGCTCGCGTTCTTCTTGCGTTCGTTCGTCTTGAAGTCGCTCGTTGGACTGGCGTCCCTGCTACCGCTGGACGAGTCCAGCGACCGGAAGTATGAGTTGTACGGCTTCATGCTCAGGGACTGACTGCAGGTCGCGTCCTGCGAGGAGTGATCGAACGACGGCGAGTGATTCGTGTCGAACAGCAGATCTGCCTCGGGAAATAGCTCGCTGGTGCTAGGCTCGTCGACTCCCAGGTCCTCGCACTCCTCCGACAAGCTCTTTTGCAGCTTGAGCTCACGCTCGTACGCGGCCTTCTTCTCTATCCTTTGCTGCAGCTCGCGGTCCGATTTGGGATTCGACTTTACCTTGTTGGAATATGAAGTATCTAGAGTGTGATTCATGAAGTACTTTTTCGCATTCGACTGATAGATCTGTCCGCCCGCCATCTCGATGCCCTGGCCCTTGTTGATAATCTGCAGCACGCTTTCGGAGTTGTCATTATCCCTGGAATTAATTGCGTAACCGTCGAATTCTCTCTTTCAAAAATTTTAAGATTTAAAAAGGAGTCTGGCTTTAGATAATACTTAAATTGGATAAAAACTTTTGCAGTATGCTCCAAATTGTTACCTGGAATATGCTTTCAACGGCTCGTTGCTCAGCGTGTTCATCGTTGTAGGAACGTATCTCCATGGCGTATCCGGCGAGATCTTTCCTTCCGATTCCCAAGCCTCTTGCAAGCGTGCATTTTCGTACAGCAGTCCGTTTCCAACTTTGCAAGATCCATCGATTGTCTCGGTGGATTGTTGCACAGATGACTCCTGGCTGTCCGAACTACTCGGTCCACCGGTCACCAAAAACTGCGTGCTATCGATAACGCTCGTTTGCTTGTCTGTGGAAGTCATACAAGACATAGAATCTATAAGAATATGTGAGAATTAATTGTCGATACATATATAACACCTGACAAGAATTGGCATGCATTTGCAATATAAGCTATTTCATTACAAAATATATTACTCAATATTATTTATCAAAGATTTTTATGAATTATTTTTACGAATTTTTATGAATTATAACAGTTATGTAATACGTAACTAATTTGAAAAAGAAACACTTATAGTTATCTTAAAAAAAAGTTAACTTAATAAAAATTTGTTTATTTACATACCAATATTTTTTTAATTGAAGCAAAATAATGAATAATACGTTAATGTGTTATATATAACATGTAAAAATGTGCCAGTGTTGCAATTCATTTAAAAAAAAAAAAAAAAAAAAAAAACGAAACATTTTCACTACGTGTCGGGCAAGTCCTTACCAATTTTCGTATTATTCTGTAACGACGTGGCGATGCTCGTGGAGATCAAATTTCTCGCCGATATATTTTCCTGTGTGCCGACAGAGTTGTCGAATTTTCTCTTTACCGCTTTCGGTGAAATAATTCTGGTACCGGATGTTATCTCGGTGGACGCTTCCTTCGTGTCCTTCTGCTGTTGCTGATTCGCGTCGTTCAGCATGGCGTTCACATCGGCCTGCTGGGTGAAGGCGAGCGCAATAGCGCCCGTTTGTATGGACACCGGCTTCTCGGTGTGCATCTGCCCGTCCTGAGGGGATTTCTTTTCCGGCGAATGGGAGACTGCAGCGGCTGGCGCAATACAGACCACGTTTTCCGCCTTCAGGGCAGGTGCCGATAGCTTATGTATGTTCGAGTTGAAGAATCTCGCCGTGCTTTGCAGCGTCGGATTGCTGGTGATAACGCCGCATATCTGTTGGCCGTCCGATATCTCGTTGATGTTCCGGGTTCCGATCAGGCTGAGGGTGGGATTGCTCTTGTTCACCACGATAGCGTTTGCCGCCGTTGATTCGATGGCCGTGATCGCGCTACCAGCGGCCGCGGTATCGTTCTTCAACGTCAGCTCGCCGATCACGTTGGGCTTATCCGGTGTAGGCAAGGCCGTCACAGTGGCTGCGTCTCCGAACTGCGTGCCCCCGGTCTGCGATATAACCACGGGCGTACTCTGAACGTTCTGCGCGCCAGTCAGCGTCTGATTGTTGTTCGATAACGTCTGCAAGGTGGGCTGCACTTTCATCTGTTTGACCTGCGGCTGTTGAATCAGTTTGCCCTGATTAAGGAAGGACTGCAGGAGGAGAGTGTTGGGAACTGTAGTACCGCTGGCCGTGCGCATGGTCGTCGGCATGGTCAGCAGCTTGGACCCGGATACTATGGTGAGCTGCTGCGCGCCCTTCATCAGCGGCAGCACGATACTGGTGGGCATCAGTACCGACGTACCGCTCATCTTACCCGTAACCGAGGCGAGCGCCTCACTAACACTCACCGAGCTAGATTGCAATGTTTCCTGGACAATCACCGCGCGCGGCTGGCCCGAGCCTGGCTCCGTGAAGATGAGATTACGCCGCTTCACATTCAATTCGACGCCGTCGTTCGAGTCGTTCGTCAGATTGCGCACCTCTATACTCGTTTCCGCGCTCATCGACGGTTCCTCTGGTGCGGAGAAACCGGCTGGACTGCCCTGCACGTGCACAACGCCGCTCGACGAATCCTCGCTACCCATAGTCCTGCCAAGATCGTCCGTGCTAGGGCTCAGTTCAGAAGTCTGCTGTCCCACCGGCTTGGTCTTGCTGGAGCTCGATTTCTTTCTCTTTGACGACTGACTCGGATTGGTTGGCGGATTGGATCGTCTGCGGGGTGCCGGCTTGTTGTTGAGATCCGGTGAGTTTCTCAGCTGTTCCGCGTACTCGTCGAGAATCGCATAGATCCGCTGGGCAGTCTGCTCGTCCTCCTGCGGCTTCTGCTGCGGCTTCGGTATCGGTGATGCCTTGGACGTATTAGTGGCACTACTTTTGACCGCTTTGGGCGTCGATTTCTTCACGCTGGTTTTGGCAGCGGCGGCGGTGGTGGTCCCAGCTGCGGTGGATGGCGGCGTCGATGGTGTTTTGCCGGTTGATGGAATCGGCGCTGGCGCCGGTGTCACGCACGGGCTCGAGGAGCTCTGAGACGTGACGCTCAACGCCGGCGACGCCGCTGGTTGACAATAGCTGGTGACCACAACTACCGGGGTCGTAGAATTGGTCGCAACTTTGGCGGTGCCGCTGCTCGGATTCACATAGGTCAGAGAGACCTTCTGCGAGTACACAGATTCCTGTTGGAATGTAACAGAATTTCCGTTACTGGCAAACGACTCGCTGTTCGTGCTGGACTGTGTCGGCATCATCAGTTGCTGTGCCAGAGTGCTAACGGCTAACTGTTGCTGCTGTTTGCTTGCCTGAGTCTGTTGCGTCGTGGTCTGCGTTTGCACGGCTGTTGTAGTCGCGCTATTGGAGGTCGACTGATGAGACTGCGGCTGAATACTCCTCTCCTTCACCTGTTCCAGCACACTCTCGAATTCCCGCAGCTGTTCCAGAGTCGTTGAGCTCACCGAATTGTTCACCTCGATCGGAGACCCGATCAGACTGTCCGTTCTCACGGCCTGCTGCTGTTGCTGTTGTTGCTGCAATCTCGGCGTTAGGACAGCCTGGATGGTTCCCGTGAGATTCTGTTGTCTGACCGGCGCACGGATGATGTTGAGCTTGACCACGGGAGTTCTGCCACTCGGCACCGAATTGGGATGCGATATAATCGTTTGTGGAACGATGTTGAGCTGATTCGGATTATTGCCGGCTATTACCTTGTGCGTGTATATAACGCCGGCGTTCGACGTGCTGACGTTCTGCACGAGTTGCGTGAGCGTCTGATTCGCGGCCTGATTCGAACCGATGGAAGCATTCGCCGGACCATTATTACCGGAATTCGGTACGATATTAACTATCTGCCTGCTGCCTGCCGGCAACTGTACATTCGGAATGATTGATTGCACGTTGACGCTTCCGGCGTTCGCTTGCTGTTGCTGCTGCGATTGATTATTCGGCACGGATGTCTGCACCGCCTTCGATAGATTCATCGTTGTTTTCTGCGGGGACGTCGCCGCTTGTTGAACGCCGCCCAGCGATGTGTCTGTCGCAGCATTGGCAACCCCACTTGCGGTCGCGTCGGCTGTCAGAGTGGTGTAGAGGGAGGTTTTCCGAAAGGCCTGTTGGAATTTGGGCAAAACGGCATTCTGGCCGGTCTGCGACGTACTCTTCGCGATGGAACCGACGCCGGTCAATCGATCGTAAGTGTTTCTGTTGGACGACGCGCCGCCTGTTCCATCCGTACCGCGTTGCTGCGTCGTCTGTCGCGTAAAATTTGCGCCGCTGCTGTCCTCCAGATTCTGCAGGCTTGCTGATAAAAGGTTCCTCTGATTGGACACAAGTTGGTTGGGATTGACAGATGCGAGATGGAAGCTGCCGTCGGGTTTGCAGATGACCTTTAATGATGATTCAGACGTCGTGATCAGGCCCGAAGACATCGCCGTGGTCGTCGCCGTCGTCATCGTTGTGGATGTAATCACGCCTGCGCCCACGGTGCACGGCGAAGAGGGCGACTTTTTCGGCGACTGATTGTTCTGCTGATTACTAGCGCGACGCATCTGCGCTATCGCTCTCACCGGACTCGACGACTCGGTAGCAGCGATGTCGAGTTGATGGATCACCGAAATCACGTTATTGGTAGACATCGTTGTCGGAATCGTTGGACTGATAGTCGTCGGTGATGAAGCATCCAGCGGTTGATTGGCCTCTTCGCCGATGGTATCCGGCGTTCCAAGATTCGATGACGATCTCAACGGTGGCGTCTGGCCGGCTGGACTCATGCCGACACCACTGTCGTGGCCGCCCGTTGAAGACGGGGTACCCGGCAGCTGTATGCTGCTGTTGCCACCGCCACTGCTACTTTGGTTGCTAGCCACGCTTGGAGTGCGCGTCGGTCGCGGTGGTGTGCTGCCACTCACGTTAATGGTCGTTGGCGTGCCCGTGGCGGAATTCGGACTCTGCGGCACGCCGCTTCTGGAGACCTGGACAACGTTCACTGTGGAACGCTGCCGCGGCGGTACCATCATATCCAACGTATTCAGACCCGGCACATTTTTGGCCAATATAACAGAATCCCTGACTCTAACGGCCTTCTCGAGAATATCATACTTGGTCTTACCCAAGTTGGACTTGACGGAGCCGAAATGGTGATGATCGCGACGTCCGTCAACTATCACGGGACAGCGCAGGTCGCTCTTGCTGGCGCTATTCTTACCATTCGCGGCATTCTGCTTTTGTTTCTTTTGATACGTTATTACGCTCTTGTTTGGCGAGAACGGCATCGTCTTCTGTATGTTCATGAGCTCATTGGTGATGTCACCGCTGCTCAGCCGCTTCTGTTGTTTCTTACCGCGGCTCGTCAATTTACGGTCGACCTCGTCCGCGCGCGTCAGCACAATCTTTGGATTTAGATTTAGCGTGCTCAACATAGGCGCAAATTTCGCAATATTGTTTGTTGCTTGTTGCTCGACATGCTCCGTTCGATTGCCGTTGTTAGTATCCTTGTTCTTATTTATTAGATTCTTCTGCAGAATCTGGGAGATCCTCGACGGTTTTTTCGAGCTTTGCGGCCTGAACATCCTAAGAGATTTGAGCACCGCCGGATCGCTTCGCCTTTCGGTAATGATCAATTGTGTCGCGGCGGTATACGCCGATCCCTTGATCGTCTCGCGTTTGTTTTCGTCCATATCGGCGGCGAAAAGAGTGATGATGTCATTGCTGCTAACATCAGAGCCGCTGGCATCCTCGTGCGCGTTCGTGTGCCGCACGTCCTCATTCACTAACATGTGAAAATGCGAGACGGACTCGACGGTGAGGTTCGATGTCTTCGAACGTTTCTTGCTGGGCTCCTTGCCGCCCGATTTGTTAGATTTCTTTTTGGTCTCTAACCGACAACCGTCGCTGCCTAAGCTGTCAGTCTGACTGTCCTGCGTATTGCTGTCGCTGTCCGACACCGAGCTGATCCTATTTCTAAAGTGCTTTGGTTTACGTTCAGCGCTGTCGTAGTCACTCTCGGACGATTCCAGCCGGTGGATTTTCCGTGTTCGCGCGGTACGCCGCACACGCAATATACTACCGCTGTCGGAATCCGTGGTGGTATCGTCTAAACTGCGACGCATCGACGAACGTTTATAGCCGGCCGCCGGCTGGAAGCTACCGAATTGCTCGGAACTGTCGGATGGTAGATCGACCCACTGCTCATAGCCTTTCTCAATGCCAAAGAAGACGTCCTTAGCATCGTCCTCCGATGGCCAATCCTTGAACTGCGAGTAATCAATATTCAGATATTTAAGCTCTTTGTTTGTATTACGCATTTCCTCAGCGTTCTCCAGGTACCGCTCGCACAAAGTCTTCAACTCCTTCCAGTCCAGCACCCAGCTGAGCATGTGGTAACGTGGACTACTCAGTACTACGGCCAGATCATCGCACAGTTGCGGCGACAGGCCCAATTTTTCACCGTCCAGAACTTGGCTGGGCACAGACCTTTCGTCGTAGTTCGCCGAGCCTGTCACCGCGTCGCCTTTGATCAGAATCAACGCGTCCAACGTTCTCTCTACGTTCTGGTCTGGTGTCGCGCTCGTTTCATCCAATTGTGGTTTAACGTCGTTGAGCTGATTATTGCCAGCGAATTCCCCACAATTGAAACAGAGCTCGCCAATCATCTCGGACGAAGATTCACGCTTCAGGTGCAACGGACACTTGCCGCTGGTCGACGTCGTTGGTACTGTCACGTCAAACGACTTTGTGTTAGGATTCTTTGCCGTCAACAGACTCTTCAGCAATTGATTGGTTTGTTCGAACGTTTTCGTCATCCGATAGTTTTGAGGATCTATGTCCTTTTCGACGGTCAAATTTTGATGCGGTGGCTGCGCTTCCAAAACTGTCGAACTTGGCGATGGTATCCAGGATGTTTCTGGAACGCTATCATTTTCCTTAGATTTCACTTGGACCTTGATGACTGACGTACGACAATTATCTTCTTCAATTTCCTTGAGTTCTTCCTTGATAATTACTTCCTGCTTGATACTCGGCTCCTCCTCGATATTTGGCTCCTCCTTGATACCTGGCTCTTCCTTGATAGTTGGCTCCTCTTGCGAAATACCATCTTCCTTCGCCTTTCCACACGCCACCGCCAATTCCTTTATTCTATCGTAACAGGTTCTGGTAGGATGTAACGAGAACGCCGTCAAAACGCATTCTCTTGCGATGCCAATATTGCTGTCTACTACGTCCGCCAATTTGAGGAATTGCGTGCTCAGACGCTTGGCGGTCTCGCGCACCTTGTCCTTGTCCGATTTCGCCTTCTGACTCTCCAGCTCGTTCATATCCGTTGTTAGCGCTCTGATGTACAGTTCAATCACCAATGGTTTTACACTCTCGCCAAACTGAAATTAAAAGAAATTCAACAAAAATATTATTTGTTTAATTAAAAAAAAAAATTATTTAACTTTGCTTTTGAATGTGATAAAATAAAATTTGATTTTTCTATATCCATTTTATTAACTTTTAATATATTTAATTTTCATTGATAAATCTCTCTCACACAATACAATTTTTTATTAATATATCTCACAAAATAAAAAAACCATCTAAATATATTTTAATAGTTTCCAAATATTCAATATTTTCCAGATTGAATCTTTACTTACATGTTTTGCAAGTACTGCACAGAAGATATAAATATGTTGAGCACTTTCCGCAGGTTCAATTAATTTTCTAATCATGCCGGGCAGAGTCAGTGCAACGTCCTTCAATTTTCCGTGCAACAGCGCCCAAGAGTTCAAAATCTGCTCCAAAATATTTGCACCGGTTTCCGATACCGGTCGAACCATCCCGGCAGTAACGAGATACTGCGCGACCAATTCCGCAGCCTTTATCGAATTTCTCCAAACACGCGCCGTTCCATACTTCGTTGGCTTCTCACCGCTAAGCCTTTGGACCAATTCAAGCCCGTCGTTGAGGTCCATTAATTTTAACTGTAACAAAGCGCAGTTATGAATTCCAACACGGCAATATTCGCACAGAACGCGAAACACGCGTTTCTTCAATCACAAAGAAAACGAATTGCCCTTCTAAATGCATCTACTATTAATTCTACTTTTCCACGATACCAATCGTTTGATATATGTATTTTTAAATTTTCCGAATACACCCTCGCACTTCAGAAGATCTTGGCAAATTAAGCAAGTAGGTCGATATGACTCATGGCATAGTGAACTGGCATTTTCGATGATGCTCGTGGAGCATCAGATGCGTCACAATTTCACTTCTTCAAACTAGATAAATTGGTTTAACTCGGGAATAGTCACCTAGTTCTTTTTTTGCGCAAACAATCACGTGAACTACATATTGTATATTATTGATTGTTCTACAATTTATTACTATTTAAAATCATATATATATATGTATATACATATTTTTTTCAATAAAAATGTATGTATATATATAGATTTTTATTTAATATTTTCTTAAAAAAATAAAAATAAATACAAATTCTCAATCAGTAAAGAAAATCATTGTTCAACTTATTTTCTCAATGTAAAACTCAGGTGACTATTCTTGGAATATCGCTTGAAATTTGTAGATCTACGTTTGTACTTTAGCAACTTCTGGCAATCTAAATCGATTGAACATCCCTTGTGACAATCTGTGACATTTTTGATCGACACTCACTTGAGCGAAAATATCTTGCGTGCGTTTCAATTTGTACAAGAGGACGATGTACACGTCGATCATGTAGTGGACGTGATGAGACTCCGAGAGCGACCGCAGCTGATCGCTTCGTCTAAGGGAGCGCACGCACGCGGCGGCGAGGTTCACCGCTATGTCCTCGCAGCGGTCCTCGCAGAGTATCTTCAGTCTCATCGTCAGCAGCTCGCCTTTCTCCGAACAACAGAATTCTAAAAGCATAATATGTTTCTGGATTATTGGTCATTCAACGCCGTAACCTTTTATGGGATCCAAAAAACTTAGATATTATTGACGAATTTATGTGCCATTTAAACTTAATTATTGAAAAACTTATTCTAGTACCACGAGTAATTCAGTTGGAATTAAAATAAAATCAAGAACTCTGAAATAAACATCATGAGTGTATGTAAAGGCCAAAAGTTTTTCGAATAATATTAGTATAAATGGCATTTCTAGTTTTCTCTGTAAATTCGTGATATACGGTCATTGAGAATTTAACG
The DNA here is from genome assembly GCF_000956235.1 of Wasmannia auropunctata. Lineage (NCBI taxonomy): Eukaryota > Metazoa > Arthropoda > Insecta > Hymenoptera > Formicidae > Wasmannia > Wasmannia auropunctata. The sequence continues at coordinate 3,330,091 of NW_012026814.1, forward strand.
AAAACTGAACAATTAAAAAGTCACCAGAGACACGATTGGGCAGGTAAAATAATCTTGTCAATGTAATCGCACTCGAGAACTATTAAGAATTCAATGTACGAAAGACAGACTATTATCATATAATTGCGTATTTATCACACTATGTGGTTTATATAATTAATTTTTTTTTTTACAATTCACAAATTAAATCTCTAAATCTATTAGGTACAATTATTTTAATTAAATATACAAAATTAGGTATTCAAATACGACGAAATGTAAGTGAATTTCTTTTTAAAATATTAATCCTCAATTGTGAATGTGGAGTCTCCGAGATTTCTGCTTTATTTTGTAATTTTGATCAGTTTTATATATATATTAGAAAAGTTTTACTCTGCATACAATTAATGTTAAAAGAATGTAAAAAGAATAGTAGCAAGTATGTATACAAAATAGAAATACTCTGGTTACACAAATATTATTCCCCCATTTTTCATATTTAAAATAAGGAGTTCTTCAAACTTTACATGTCAGAATGTAACGTAATTAATTCGCTGTTACTAAAGCGAGGTATCATAAACCAAGTACTATAAATGTAATATTATTTATGTTATCACGACGTAAGCTCTTAACTGTCATTTTTAATAAATCTCACTTTAGTAATCGTACTATATATTTCCATCTTAATGGAAACGTCAAATTAAGCGTTGAATAGAGCAAATATATCTTGTTCAAACAACCCACTTTTTCGAGATTGAGTACAGGATATTATAAGATCAACGACACGTGATCTAACTTTTTACTCAAATTTAAAATGGGACCTGTGCTACATCGAAACAGTGGTAATTCGTCTTCTTACCCTCCTCATGTTCGGAATCCGGTTGGCCGTTAAGTATGCTGTCGAGGACGGGATGCGTCCATGGATTGCTCACCAGAGCCAGCAGGGCGGTACACCTGGGTGCAGCGGGATGTTGCACCAGCTGAGACGCACACCTCTGTAGCGTCACGCAGAGGTGCGTTTTGGTGACGGGTGGCAACTTCGGCCACTCCCCGCGCAATACCAATGTCAATGTATGTCTGTGCAACGGAGGACAACAGCGTGAGTGAGTCGAAATGTGAAAAAAGAAAAACCGGGCAGCGGGACGTGTTTGCGCGAGACTTGTTTTCGTATTTGTCTCCCAACAATTCGCGACCTACGTCGGCCGATGCCCATCGGCGAAGCCGAATGTTAAAATAAGAAGAGGAGAGAGAGAAATAGATATCTGCATCTTGAAAAATCAGAATTTCAACTGAGCTTGAGTTCTAAGCAGATTGGTAATTGGTCCCTTTTTCTTTTTAACTCATTATTTGTTTAAATCATCATCAATAATATTTATTAGATTATACAATTAGATTTACACTTTAAGGAGATTTAGATGTGAAAAGGAGAGTAAATTTAGATCCTGTCAATTCGCGATAATCTGTTGCTCCATCTTACAATTAGCGTTAGCAATGATAAAGTTCATCAACGAAAAACTCGTTGGAACAAAATTGGATTAAAAGTCGGACTTCTTGATTACTTATTCACGTCTAATTTACCCACGAGATTTAATTCATTCACCAGCAACAATGCCAAACGGTCCGCTAATCAGACCTCCATTACGGCAGACTGGAAACTTCACGAAGAATAATGTTCTCGCGCATCTCCCTTTTGGACCACCCTGTACCCGTAGGGTGCCTCGGTTGTATACCCGTCACGTTAACGTGAATTTGCGTCGCATTGCTATTCAAAATTCCGGGATCGTTTGTATGACGGTGCTACATACGTGCAGATTCATTACTCAGTGCAGTCTGTCTCTCTCCCCACTTCTCTCCCTCCCTCCTCCCCCCCCTCTCTCTCTAGCTTTTTCTCTCTCCCATCACGTTCATCTGCCGTAGAACGATGCCTGTTACATCGAAACTCGTTTCACGCTACCTTTGTGTCGAAAAAGCTCCGGCCGGTAATACCAAAAAATAAAAAAGAGTTGACTGAATACGTTATGCGTTAAATGGGTCATATATGCGCGCGGAGAGATCTCATAATGCAATAATAATAAACATAATTAAGTGGTAAATATAATTTGGCGAATCCCGACATTATACAAGAAATTATTTAAATTAAGTAATAACAATAATAATGTAAATTAAAAAAGGATGATGTTAAAAGAATTCTTGCTCGTGTCAAATTCATTATTTCTAAAAGGAGCATTTAAAAAATTGCACTCAATAAAAATATCGAATATTCTAGCTTATAAAAATAACAGGCTACTGACGTTTGTTGAGTGAGTTCGGTTTATCATCCTTTTTTCAATTAAAATATAAATATACTTTTGCACAATTATTTCGTTATAGAAAATTGAAAGTCTCCATGTAGAAATCGCGTAGTGCCTTGTAACACGACCAGGAACGTTATGCAACGGTGTATCCCTTCGCCCTTGTACGTGTCTTCGTACGCGAAACGAGTTCTCCGTTAATCGAGGGTCGGCCGCATATAATCGCGAATTCAACAACAACAACGATCGACGGACGACGTGTACACCCACCTGTGAGCCCATTCTATGAGAGACTGGATGGCCTCGGGCGGTGCCGCAGGAATATAATTAGTGACATGCTCCCAGGCTGACAGAAGCGCGCCCACCTTGTCGCTGTACTTCTTCTTGCTGTCACTCAGTGTCGCCTCGAGCCCCTGCGAAGTGAAGAAACCGCTGGCTCGATTAAGAGGAACCGGAAAATCATCGAAGAGGACGCCGAGGGACATAGTAATCGTCGCGTCAGCATCGATGCGGGACGCGACGATTCGTTTCCCGATGAAAACGGCACCGTCGTTTTTCGTGTTCCACCGAACCCTTCGATATTACCCCGATTGCCAATTGTTTTGCCCCGGTTAAGGACGCATTTCCTAGCCCGCCCAATTACAAATCGTATTTATCTGCAGATATTCGCTTGTTTGCGGTAAACAACCAATATTACCTTACCTTAAGTAACTCTAATTAATTAACTCAATGTATTTGTCTGCTTCTCTATATCTTATGTATCTTCCAGCTTCCTATACCCTGCACCTTCCCGTTTCTCTCTGCCCTTCTATCCATCTTTCATTTCCAACCACACACATTACCGCACATTTAATAAATTAGATTTGTAGAAGGAAAATGTAAAATATACACTTTTGCCTCGCCGGAAATTTATATTTGCTTTCATTGAAAATACTAAAGTACATTAAGTACATTAATGTTACATATTGCAGTATTAAATACTATTATTATTATAATTTGAAATTATTAAGAGCAATATTTACATTTAGCGTTGAGTTTCTAAAAAATAAAATGAAAGAGCAGACTATTTATCCGACATGATAAATCGATTCGTCGAATGGATCGGGAAAATAAGAACCGTACGAGAGAAGAAAATTGAGAAATATGTATCCAAAAGAGGTAGTCGAAAAGATCGTCGGAGAAAGAAGCGCAAAGTTTTCACTCGCGAAGAAAGAACGAAATATTGAAAGCCATGACCCGGTAGAACGTTTCTTGTAGAACGGTATACTTTTTAGCGCTCGGGACACATCAGCATTTTTACGTCGGCGCGATACGGCGTGTATTATGCAGAAAAAATACGGTATTGTCGCGTGTGAGGAAATAGCTTTTCGATTATGCGATTTCACGGAACACGCTGCCTTCGCGAGAAGAAGATTATCTTTACTGCGAAGTAATACGAGTTTCACGTTAAAATGCGTAGAGCTTCGCAATAAAGATTTATTTAAGCGACACAAAAAGAGTCATTTTTCGACAAATCTAAATGCTGCGAAAGACCAGTTGCTCTAAAAATTATCTGAAAGAAGAAATTGAATTCTCAGAGGTATAAGACTAAGTTTCTTCAATAGAATGAGAAGAGTTATACCAAAAGGAGCTTAGAGTACCATGCCACACGTTCCCAATGTAAGAACCGGCAACGTTGGTTTCTAAAATCGAAGGAGGTTTCCATTTTGAACGGGTTAAGGGGGACCACCCTACTGCATCTGTGCGCTCGTTTCTTTCAGTAGAAAGCGCGGCCGCACATAACGAGCGTAATGACATTTATCCGGGGGACTTTGAAGCGACGTTCCCTTGGCAAACAATGTTTACCAAGGACCACGTAGTTCCACGGAGGATTGATAACGCGGTTAAAGCTGCGGGGTTATTCGGGAATCGCATTATTCAAAGCAATTACCCCTCTGCGCGCGCTAAGGTTCGTGCAAGACGAAAAAAAGAGGCGAACTGAGTTACAAAATAAAAAAAAACTGTCTTTACCTGCTCGAGGACTTTACATGAGAATCGATATCGCATTACCGATTTTCGCTTTGGATTTTTTCGCTGACTCACAATTCAGGAAGAAAAGGCTGCTTCCTTCATTATACTAAAACAGCCACGTTTATCGCAGTAAATGATTAGATATAGCAATAATAAGAACCTATTTCATTATCGTTCATAACAACGTTTAATAAATATGCTAAAATTTAATGTTACATTTTATTTTTATACGATAAAATATTTCGTAAATTTTTTTAAATTTTAATTACATTTTACTATATAAAGTAAAATAAGTTTGACGTTAGAAAATAGCGCTACAGAAGACTTCACGCTTCGTTATCAAAGTGGCTATTTTATGGATAGTGAGGATATTTTCGGACTGCAATACTCTCGTGGGATAAAAGCTTCGGTTATATAGCGCGAAACGCATCAGAAAGAAGATTTGCGCGAATTCGATGCATCACCGTAAACATGTTAGATCGGATGGGATTCAGCAATAAACCGCAAATACCCGGCGATTGAAACGAATTTGACATGGCACTGGCAAATTCGTCGAGTAAATGTCAGCCTTGATTTCCATTCGGTTCTTTCTGTTAATCGCAGTTCAGCGCATCTCGCTCGATTCGGCTTTCGTCATATATGGGAATATGCAAAAAAGAGCGCTGATACAAATGGTTTTTAGAAATATATATTTTTCTCGCTGCCAAAAATTAAAAACAAAACGTATACGATCTGAAAACCGTTTTTCGTTCTGATAAAATTTCCGCGCAGTTTATATAATTCCTCGCGGTCAGATTTATAAAAACAATAAACAAAAATTAATTAAAAACATATATTAACGTGGCAGCAAATGTAAATAATACCGACGTAGCGACAGTAGCAGAATTCTCCTTATTCTGTCAATTGTTAACTAAAGATATCGAGACTTATGTTAGTTCCCCGCACGCTCGTAACGTTATCATCACGAGCATGGGAAACGTTTTTTCTTTGTTCGCAAAACTTCTTTTCACATATTTGAAAGGAGTACCTATTTCCTCCGTTAAGAGACAGAGAAAATATGGAAGTTCTTATCTATCTCGAGGAAAGAGTCTTTATGTCACATAATATTATTCTGTTTGCTATCTTTTGGCATGTTTCGCTCGTGCGCATCTACCGCGTCAAAGGACGAAAATTGCCAAAAGAGCCAATAACGATAACAGAAGACGAAAATTGAAGAATTCGGTGTAACGAAGGGTTCAGTGTAACAGACAGTACCGTTCGCTTTTCAAAGGCTTATAAAAAAATTAATCTAAATTTGTTTCCAACGCGACTGCAAGATTAATGTTTTTTGCATTTTTTTGCACTAATAAATAGGACGCACCTTTATAAAATATTCTTGTCCCTTGGAGCTCGTGAATGACGACCCACTGTGCGCAGCTGGAACCGACGATTGAAGCTGCAAAAAATAAAACAACAATATTAGAAAATATTAAAAAGTTAACTATCGTATTTTCTCTCTCTCTCTCTCTCTCTCTCTCGCTAAAATTAAACTTTAAGCGTTTGAAATCTAACACTGGTCGCGGCACTCGAGGAATACAAATCAGCATCCGCGAAAGTATCGGGGTTTCGGGAAAGGATATTTTTAAACTTAGTTGTAGCGTCACTCGTCCTAGAATCGTTCCGCGCACGATGTAATCGGTCACGTTCGCTCGCTCGCGTATTACACGAACGATGAGAGCCAGCCAGCTAGGTATTTAATGTTGCGAACGCGTTGCGAATGTAACGTGAAGTCGGTGCAAAAAAAATCTCGGTGCGACCGAGACGCGAGCGAGGGAGACACCGCGGAGGGTGGGCCGGGGAGGAGGATGCCATCCTAGCAAGGCGCACGCTGAGGGAGACGTCGCGACGCTTCACACGGGGAATACCGCGCCCCGACGACGGTATTCCCGGCCGGCGTACGTATCCAGGAACGTACTCGACACGTCGCCCACAAATTCCCCGCGAATGCGCCTGATGTATCGTGCATTCGGAATACCGAGGGGTGTGCGGCGAGATTCCCCGGGTGTGCGGCGTGGAAGAGACAGAGAGAGCCGGCGTCTTTGCGCCCGCAATCGGCGAAAAACCGTCGAGAGAGAACGGTGGAGGGTTTACTACCTAAACATAGTGCGAGACACGACGGCGCTCAGTTTAACCCGTCTTACAACGCCCAGATCCCCCTCCGGCAAAAAAGAGAGAGACCGATCCGGAGCGTTTCATCGTGATGGATCACGAGAGATCTCGTTCATACCTGAACATTGCCCCCTGCGATGGAAAACCGCGGGAAAAAAATCGATTCCATCGTCCCCGATTCTTTTAAAAAAAGAAATGTGTGTTACAGATAAAATAAACTAGTAATGAAATTAATCGTTGCGTCATTTTTAGAATGAATGTAAATATATTTTCCTGGAATGAGTCCTCTCTCTCTCTCTCTCCCTCCGTAAATGTTTAAAGGAGCATGCCTCGCAAGGAACGCTTTCGTGTCCTCGTATACGATCTTCTAATTATTACACATGGCGCCTTCACGGAAATAACGTGTCAGTTCGATATTCCCGTGCAACAAGTTTTCGTAAATCTTTAAAGGCTGCGAGCACGCGAGATTATTACGGCGAACACCGCAGCAGCGATGATGTCCTACCTGTGCAATACAGCAACGGTTACGTCACAAATCAATTGTAATGTTGGCTTTTATTATGAAATACGGGTCAATAAGTTCTCCCGAAGGCAATTTTCTCCTGTGCGCTCGCACACGCGTGTGGGCCACACACGGCCGCAATATTTTATCCTACGCTGAATGCAATCAGTGCGAAATCGTCACAGTCGCAATTTCGACGCTTTTTTGCCTTTTTTTTTCCTTTTACATCGGACACTTCATCAAGTGATCTGATGTAACGTATAGCACACCTAGCAATATAATGCGAATTATGTAACCTTCGCGTGAAAACAAATAGAAAAAAATGTTAATATAGTCTACGCTTTATTAATCATTCGTATTATTCACAGAATGTCCCAATTTGCCGGTATCTCTGTTATTTTTGGTATTAGCGTTTTTCTCTTGTTGGCAGTTTTTATTTCATGCCGGACATTAATTTCCCTCTTGCCGCAACTTTTCGGATACACGCGAGACATTTTTATGCGGCTCCAATTTCATTCCAGCTTATTCAATTTTTCACAAACTTTTTGCTCGCGATCATTTTAGTTTTTAATCCGTTCCATTGCGCCCCCCCCCCCCTCGACCCCCGCGTGCGCGCGCGCGCGCGTTCGTGATGTGTAAGTAAGTTTCGCTCGCAATCCGCTTAGCGTTATCATGTGACAAAAGCGCCGGAAATATCGAGCGCGACCCAGGCTTAATTTCGCGGCATTTATCAAAATCGATTTATCCGTCAGGGCCCGGGCCGATCTCGTTCGCGAATCTATGGATTGATTCGACGGCAACGGCCAACTTTCCGGAGAATTACGAATCTAGGTCAAATGGATCCATCGCGTAATAACTTTTGAGGTTGACATTGAGGCAGCGCGAAATTCCTCGAGGCTTTCATCCGCTCGAACGATATTACGGAAAAATGGAATGTGCTTGCCTCTGTCATACAGATGGATATCTCTCGTTCACGGGATATTATTGCCGGTACTGTTATTACTATCAATTTAATTTGAGCATTGCTTGCTAAATCGTTTCGCGTTGAGAGTAGAAAAAAAAACGCACACGGTTATAACTTAATTAAATTCTAAAGTTGAAATATTAAAAAAATAAATATAATTCTCCTATTGTCAATTTTTTTTTTCATTTTACGTTGTGAAAAGTTTAGCAAAAAATTTTGTTGGGTGTCTCTCATATCTCTGCGTGAGCCATTTTAACTTTGTATTTTTACATGAGACGTCTATTACGTAACGCACGGAAGAAAATGGCAGGTCAGTCAAATGTAATCCAGAATGGCAATAAAAATTTCCAGGAGCAGGTGCGAGACTTACGATTTCTTTTCCGAGCACGCACGCTGCCCGATCGTTAGACCGGAGCTTTATTCGAAAGCACAACTCGCAAGCTCGGTTACTTACACAGAAAGTCCCTCGTATCCCCTCTCCGTTCCCGTCGCGTAACTTTGCCCATTTGCAACTTTCGCGTTGCGCGCTCTTCTCTTCTCTCCCTCCCTCCCCCGCAACCCGCGAACCGCCCTTCTCTGAGCGAAGAGGACCTCGTTTCCCCCGATTTCGTTTTCTTTCCGACGAAAACGGTTTTACGTTCTCACATAACAAATCCCGCAGACGGCGTGGCAGAGAGAGACCCCATTAATATTCCTTTTCCCTCACTCGTAATTTCCTTTCCGCGATCCCGAGGTGGACAAACGTTAGGATAGCGTCTCCGCTTTTCTGAAAAGTGCTATTTCACGAGACGTGAGGAAACAAGCTTATGACGGCACGAAGTGGAATAGCAAGACGTCTTCTTCTCAGAAGAGATTTAAGTTCAGTTTTCTTAGGCAGACAATGCATACACAGGTTAATTCTGCCGTCTTGAAGTAAATGTAGATACTTCTATTCTTCAACAATAAAGCTAATAATTGTAGAATCAAGTATTTGTTTCGTTTCTAAATGCGTTCTCGTTGTACAACAGATTTACACTGCAAATATCGGCTTGGCTTTTTTGTAGCAATTACAATTCATTTCCACATTCTATTTCTATTTTTAATTTTTCAATATTTTAAACTAAATTCAGATTTAAATTAGAATTAATTTAAATCTAATCTTTTTGTATCAAGACAAAATACATGACAAACTGGCTGAAGAAACGTTAATTGGAATTGGATTTGCTATTTATTGATGTTTTTAACCTTTAACCTATAGCATCGTTCGATCTTTTTATTGTACAAATTTATTCCATGCATATCTTGAGACCTCATTTAATCTTTCTTGAAGAACATTTATTCTGAATAAAAAAAAATCTACTCTATTCCGCGTAACAGCTGGCAGAGCGCTGCCATTCACGCAAGATCAAATCGACGATACAATAGAAACAATTAAACTCCCTGCTGCAACGGTTTCTCGATCGATTCTGGATTAAACAAGTATTATTGTTCACTGAAGTACCATAGATGTCGAAACATGCGGCGGGCAAATATTTGAATAAAAATTATAACCGCGGTGAAATTTCGATAAAATAAATGCTTTATACAAGGGTTTCCCGTAAAATTCATTAGCATTAATGGAATTGTTGTTTCATATAATTGCAAGTGGTTATTAATTTGCTATGTATTCAGTGCGTCATTCAATATGCAGTGAATGCGTAAATCGTTCAATACGTAATAGCAAAGAGAATCGCATCAGAATCCAATTATATTCTGCCCGTCTTTTTTAACGACTGCTTCCTTTAGAATGTATTACAGTATTATTATATTGCAGAATTTAACAAGCTATTAAAAATGCACGTCGCAAATCAATTTATGTAAAGACCAAGTGAAAAGCGACTAGTTCTTTTAATACATTTTAATTATGTCGTTATAAAACTCTGCTTTGACAAAAAGCATTTAATTTATTGAAATGTACTTGAAAATATATATGGCGTATTTTTATCCATAAACATTTTTATAGATCAAATAAAAAGAGAAAATTAGCCATTTCTATATATTTTTACATTAATTAATCGTCCACATTTTATTAAATAAAATCTAATAAATTTATATAAATTTATTATTAAATATTAAATATTTAATTCTCTAAAAAGTAATTATTTAATTCTAAAAAAGAAGTAATTAGTCATTTAGAGAATATTAACAAATATAAGAGAAAATATTCTATCATGTCAAAATATTTTGGTTTCTATCTGGAACTAGCTTTCTATAAGCTTTATCCGCTTAAAGCAGACAAAATAGTTCTAACGGTTCTAACTTAAAAAGTGGAGAGAGAGAAAGACAGAAATTCCCTTTATTGGAAATAAAAATAAATCCCGCAGCAACATAAAATGCAGGTCGTATCGGTTTTCTAATTTGGCGTAGCATCTAGCCGCTCGTGAAGCCGACAATCGATCTATATGTGCAATTATTAATAAGAAATTACTATTTTGAGATACAGTTAATTATATTTCTGAGGAGAATTCTGATGTCTGCCGTTGAAGGAACGGCGCGTGTCGCCAACGCGTTTTGCGATCTCATTCTGATAAACGACAGCCGATACGTCATCGTTGCAGGATATCCGATATCAACTGATATCTCGCAAGGAAATAATGCAAGACCCATTAAAAAGACGAAATAAACAATCGCCGCCGATTCGTTCAGGAATACCATGCCGCATCAAACGTAGTTTGTATGGCATAGATTATTAAACGCAATAATATAATATCCGACAATATATTTGCGAGGCTGAAATTATAATTTAATTATCTGGGAGTTAATGAGCTTTCTAATTTTCTCCCACATCGAAAACAACAATTATTATCTATCTGACTGGTTGAGTTCCGTAAAATTGATTTGATCTCAAGCATGAAAACAGGTAAACCAAACCGATAAAACGCTGAACTTGAAGTGCGAGTAATTAACACTACGACGCATCGCTTTTAATGCTTATCTAAAATTTCTGCGCATTAAAGTTCGAATATCTAATATAATACAATACAATATAAATTCGTATATCGCTCGAGAGATAATCTGATATGTATAAAGTATTTGTGCAACACGGGTGCATAAATGAGATAATATTTTTCAATACAAAAAGAAAGAGAAAGAGAGAAAACTTAATATAAAATATTTATTTGCGGTAACTCCATGTGTTTACAGAACAGATAAAATGAATGATCAAAAATCAAATAAACAAAATACTAATTATATTATTGGAAAATAATTCCAATATTTATATTTACTGCCTGCCGTATAAATAAAAATAAAATAAAAGCTTTTCACTTTAATTCTATTTCAGGCACACAATATTTGAATAGGAAAATTATATTATATTATAACTAGAGAAGTTCTCTGACTTCCGCAGTGAATTAATGTTTCGACAATAGAAGAGCTGCCACAACTGAGCACAATAGAGGCAAGAGGGGTGGTCTCTCTTGCTGAACTTCTCGACATCTTCAAATGCATGTCTGAAGAAAAGAAATCATTGCACCTCTCGCAAAAGTCACTGTCCGCACACAATGTGATATTCTATTCTCTCATCGCGCCCCCGTAGACGTCTTCCGTATAGAATCTGACGTTGCGTTTCTATTTGTTCGTGAATTTTAGAAAATACAACGCACGCGGAAGGAGGGAATAAACGCTTGAAACATCAAGGGCCTGTGTCTCGTTTTGGAAAGCGATCGCATATACGGAGAATGGCTGCATGGAAGCAATGCACCGACCACGCACTCTCTTTGGGAAATTGCCAAGTCAAGTATAACGCTTGGTGGAAAAAGTCGTTTCGACCGACGAAGACCGGTATGCGGGACATTCGACGAATTTATTCGCAATATCCATTGATTATGCTCTCCTCGCAATATACTCTCTACCTACGACTGTCTTCCGAGAGTAATTTACGACTTCTCGGTAAAAGCGAAATAAAAATAAAATTGTACAGTTCTCCTTTAAGAAATTAAAATATTTTAAATGTCAGTTTCTTGAACCTTATATATTCCAAACGAATCCATTCCGGGGGATTATTAAACGTGAACCGAGAGCCCTTCTCGGCCTCTCTACGTCGGAAACCGTGACAAAAAGTAATTGCAGCTACGAAGAACGGATATGAATTCCAATTGTGGCAAGGATCTTTGATCATGCGACGATATTTGGAAGGGGATCGATTCTTTTTTCATTGATACAACAAGGGTGAAATCGCTGACGGAGACGATATCGGACAGTCCGAGGGACTGTCTCCCTTTGTCCCTTCCGAGTTGCTTACGTTTGTATCATGGCCACGAGGTCATCGACCGACCCTTCCTGCGATTCCTGCTACTAGGCAGGTATCGAATCTCGTGGCATCAACGAGCCCTTACTTTCACTATCTGCCTCGTGCTGAATTATGTTCAACATTCATCACTTGCTCTTCTTATCAGCAATAATAAAATTGAAGAAATTCCAGAATAATTATACACCGTTGGAAAATTCCAATTATTCCAAATTATTTCAACCGAAGTAATACACGTAACGTAATTAGTGTTAAAAGTACAATATCTAAAAATTCATCTATTTACAAAAATATAATATTTGTATTTAATAATTATCTATTCTTCAAAAAGCTTCTACAATTAATTAATTTTCCTTTGACTCTAAACTTTTCTATTAAATTTTTACAGCGATTACTGTAAGATAATCTCGAATTTTTTCACTGAGATTGTATCCATTTAGTTATTGTTGCCGTAAGCGTGTAATATTATCGCAGCGACGCTTCTCGTGTCGATAAAATCAAAAGGATGGAACTGTACTGCAACGTCGAGTTACACAAACAGATAAATCTTAATTCCGGGGAAATAGAATGGTAAAACACCACGCTGTTTTCCCGCGATCCCCTTGATCGGCATTTTTTCAAATCGACAAAATGAAACGCGCGCGGACGGGAACGTAAACCCCACGGCGCTTATTGCACGAACGTTTTATTCCTCTCTCTCCCTCTATTTCCCCGGAGCCAATGTGTGTAAAAATGGACCGACCGGGCACCCGGATTATTCGCGTGGAATTCCGCGGTTGTATACGTCCAAAGCTTTGAGCTTTGAAATTCCTTTCTGCCGATACTGACAGCCAATTAGCGCGATGACGCGCGAGCGCGCGCGCGCGTGTGGTACACTCTCCGTCTCTTCCTCGCTCTTGTAGCCGGCACGTGGAATCGGAAGCAAAGAGGATTAAGCTCACCACACGCTCTTCTCCTACCTGATTGCCGGGTTCAAAGTTCATGATCCTGCGTCGAGAGATGCGAGCGCCGTAAAACAAGGTTAAATTGCTATTGCCGTAAAAGCGGTAGCAGACGACGACGCGCGATTCGAACGTCGTCGTCGTGTGCGTAAATGTTATTTTATATTTGCTCAAAGTTTCCGAAAAACAAAGTATTTTCGTTACGTAATAATCGTCATCTCGGGCGAACTTTCGAACGATGGACTTGAAAACGATGGACGAGAAAAACATCTAGAAAATTGCTCAAGATATATCGTATAGTACAGACGACGTTGAGTTGCACTCAACATCCTCGAGCAAACTCAAATTTTTAATCGCAATTTACCTTGCTTTCTCCATTCTCCATTGATAAGCGAGAATTATTATACAACCGCGAAGTTATCGCAATTATAATAATTAAAGAAAAGAGAAACTAGATTTCTTGATTTTCAGACACTTTCTTGATTTTTTAACGTTATTTTACCAATATAGAAACGATACGCACTGGAAAACTGTCAGAAAACGACTGAAGAAACTTGGTCTTTTACCAAAATGTAATGGTGGGGATTTCCGTTTTTAAGAGACAGAACATTTCTTCCAAAAAGAGAGTGAATCGAAGAGACCATTGTATTCCTTGTCGAAAAAAAAGGACTACGTACGAGAAACCTGCTGACCCATCAATTAGTCATAGTCTGTAGATACCCCAGAACGAAATAAGCAAGCATAAAACCTGTGTTCTTGAAAGTCTATTACATCCTGCCGGCTTATTGGAGGTGGAATATTTGACAACTGCATAATAAATGTTTCTCTTATTTAAGAAAAAACTTTTTGTCCTCGAAAATAGAGACAAAAATTTCAAAGCATAAAGTCGCAAACAATAGGACTGACAATGAGACATTGCTATGTGCTGAAAATTATTCTGGCAAGTATTCCTTCCTGCTTTGTAAATTACAATAATAATTCGTATAATATATAGCCTCGCAAATTTTCATTTCTTTCGTTTTCTCTGCATTGACAAGGCTCAACATTAAGTATAAAATAAGAGTGTGTATGTAAATTCTAAAATTATGTACATGCATATTTGGAAGAATATGAGAATAGAAAAATATTTAAATTATTCCTCGTTAAATTAAACATTAAAATGCTGACTAGAATTCAAGAAAATATGTTCATTTGTTATCAATTGAGATCTGCACGTACTTCGTGCATCGCAATCACCTGAATAAAGATAGAAGTAAATGGAAAGAAAAATAAAGGAGTTAGTCATGTAAAAGATATCGATTCAGGATTTCGGAGTTACCACAGAGAATTCAGGAATCGTTTTACGGCGTTGATGTAATATGAGGCATTTTAGGAACGTATATATACTTTGTCTAGTGCACACACGCACGCGGATTCGCGACTGAGTGACGTCGATGTCAAATATCTCGGCTGAAATGAGAGTAGAAGTGGCACTAGCGTGTGGACGATACTTTATTTCCAGAATGAGAACGGTCCATCCAACTCGAATCTCAATAGCGCGGTACTACGCGAGGGAGCCAGATCGATTCTTTCGCCTGGAAAGTTAGTCTTTTATTCCGAAAGAATAACAGCGGTCTCGGCGCCTGTATTGGATATCCGCGTCTTACAAAGTACTTGGCTCATCCGAGAAAAGAAAAATATTTTCCACCACATACGCACAGCCGCCGTAATCTCACGTCAAGGTGATGTCGGAAAACTAAACACATATCATTCTCCCGCCTTTGTAGATATTTACTTTTTTCCTCTTATTTACTACGCCCCTGCCGCCTACATAATGTAGTTTCACACCTTTACATATAGCGGAGGCAGGTAACCCACACAAGTGCAACTTTAATTATTAATATATGGATGCAAATGAAATGTTAAAACCAGAAAGTAAATTTTAAATGTGCAATTAATTTCACATATAATTAATTAATATTAACAGGTAGGAATGAATAAATCAGAAATAATAAGCCGAGACTATAAATTTAGACACGCGGTTAAAATTGATATGAATTTATATCCAATAATTCGTAACACGTTGTTTGCCTCTCTGGACGAAATTCATTTACATTTATATTTGCAAAATGACGAGAGCATTTTGTAATGTTCTAAATTAGAGGTTCTATTTGTAAAACTACCAAATATCTTCCTTGAATAATTTTCGTGGTTTAAAAATAATTCAGCGGTTGAAAAAAAAATTTAATTAGGTACAAATTTATTCACTGCTAAAAAGAAAGTTGAACAACTTCGTATTAAAGTGCGCTTTTTGAACAAAAAAAATCGTCTAGTTACAAATAAACGCTCTCGTCTATTAATGTCAGTTTCTATCAATTTCAGCTAGCTATAAATCGACTTGTCCGCGGCGGATTATGCTGAGAAATAAAGTTTCTTGCATGCTGTATCTTCTTTTTAGTCATGTCAAATATCAACTGTTAACCCTCTCGCCTCACATCCCTCGTTCCATCGCCATTTCTCTCCGTCTGCGATGCCTCGCGTAAGATTAATCGGCGTTGCTTCTTATTGGTCGCTTCTGCTTATTCGTGACGAGCGGCAATTATTCTCACTTCAACGTCCCACGACGCAGCTAGACCCAGGCCTCGCACATACGAGTTTATCTATCGATTACTCGATTTCGAAGTACAACGCGCGGAGTTTCGTTTTAAGTGACGGAATCATTCTCTTCTGAGAAAGACATGTGAATTAAATCGTCTGTTCGATCACTCATTCGTAAGAAATATTTAAAATTTTTAAAAATTTTGTTTGCTTCTTATTCCAATTTCGGAGAATTGAGAGAAAATAGGAAAAGTAGAAAATAACACTGTAATCAGCCACGTTCAATTTCAATAATTCGATATAATTAATAAAATTATTATAATATTGTTAAGTTCAATCTATAAAATTTTTTATAAGAATTTTGATCAACAGAATATTTTCGAATAATAAGCAAATAATTTATATAAATAAATTTCACGTTCAGAAAAAATACATAGATTTTCAATTTTAATATATTTTTTTTTATATGTAATTTAAAGATATCCCAGAATCATTATATCACGCGATTAATTAAAAAAAAAAAAAAGTTGTCATGTCTGAAAATGGCAAATATAGTCTTTAAATTTGCTTCTAAAAACGCGGATGTTTGCTTTCAACTCGCACGACTGAAGACGCCAATATTAAACAGAAACGCGACAAGATGCGATCGTTTGAAGCTTAACAGGGCAGAAGCAAGTTTATCTTCGTTCCTGACTTGAAAGCAAACGTCGGCAGCGAGTAACTAGATCCGCCGGAGCGACGTGTTATCACTTCGCGCTTAGATTCGCTATCACGCCAATTTGCACGTGAATACTTTCCCGCACGTTAGTCTCACGAATTATTCGCCGCTCTTTCCGTTGAAATTCCCTGCAATTCGCTCTTCTCGGATTTCCGATTTCGTATGCTGACTAATGCTAAGATACCAGGAACGAGACGAAGCGCCGTAGAGAAGTGTCCGTGTAAAAAAACGAACAAAAAAAAAAATAAAAAATAAAGATCAAAGAAATATATTGTCTCACCTTTTCACGCTTTTTATTTTTTGTTATTTTACTTTTAATTTAACATTATTAAACACGTTGTTATAACAAATTCTATCTCCGTAAAAACGTACGCTTTAATTATAAAGAGATAAATTATAAATTTTATATTTGACAGGTAGAAAATCACGATTGTGTCAATAATCTCGTTAATGAAAGAACGATGTTCGTCGCAAAATCTACCGCTGAAGCTCGACACGTTTGTTTTGGGGTCCTACGTACAACAGAGATGAGACAAATTAGGGTCGACACTTTTTTTAGGGCGGCGAGACCATGTCCGACCGCGTCCCTCGCCGAGCTGTGCATACGCGTGCGTCAGATATCTCGAGGTAGCAGCCGGACGACGCTGCGTCCCGCAGAAGGGGACGGATATCTATCGGGAAAAGGCGAAGGAAACCAACCCCGTGTGCGCGACTTCGGGCATCACTTCGACCGTCGATATCCTATATCGGTTGAAAAACCCTCCCCTCGTTGCGCTGGCGTACTTTGGGAAGCCGCGATACTTTTGCACGTGCACCACACCCCACGCTCCGTATTACGCGTGAATTTTCGCGTGACCGAGCACACGAATGGCCGCATCACTCGCGACGACTCTCGCTCGCGCCGCGCCGGGGCGTTTATCCGGCGCGCGAGAGCAAATACCCGCTCTCGCAGGGTGCAAAAGGGGGAGGGCAGAGGGATGCCCGAGCACTCGGTAAAAAGGCACGTGTCGCTCTTATTTTCGCTCGCGCCACGTTCGTCCCGTTTTCTAACCCCGTTATTCCCGTATAATCTCGTAATATCGGGGAAAGTTAGCGGAACGCGCGACGCGCTTTACGCTCCGCATCGCGCGCGCAAAAATGTTTAACGGTCCTCCATTCGCGGAATAAAAATTGCCTGAAATCTGTTTGTCCCGCATACGCGACCCGATAATTCTGTTCGGTTTTAATATCTGCGATATATGTATATTGGTTCGAACACTTTATTTATCTAAATAATACGATAAAAATATACATCGGCGAATTTGTGCGTCGTAGGTAAAACAAATTAAAAGGGAATTAACAATTAAAAGAGCTAAACGGTAATTGGAACAAATTGGATTTCTGGGAAAAAATAAAATTTTTGTGGACTTTGTCTATCTCGTCTCTACAATCTAATATCCATACGCTATTCGCTTTTAATCAATTATAAGAGTGGAAAGTCGCGCCATGGCGCCGGATCTTCCCGCACGATATGGAATTGCTAAACGTAATCGGCGTTACCGCGCGGAAGGAAAACCACCTGTACGTTGGGGGATTGTTAAACCCCTTCCCTCCACCTTTTTTGCTCCTTTTAACTTTCGACCTTTCAGCGCCGCCACTAAACCCCTCTTTTGGGGGGAAGCGAAAGAGCCAAGCGAAGAGTCGGAGGGGCGACTCGCCTATTTTCGAGGGAATAAGAACAGGGTTCTTAATCCTATAATACATGCGCCATGTGACGTCAGAACAAAGGCAATGTGCGAAAAAATAGCGGAGTCGAAAACGCCTCACATACGCTTTGTCGCGTGTGACTGTGTGCGGGACACGAACGTGTGTGTGTGCGTGCGTGTGTGTGTGTGTGTGCGGGATGTGAACGAAGATGCGCGCTAACAGGATTTGCGTCCCGTCTATATGTAACAAAATACCTCCGAACCTTTCAATTTTCTCCGATTTTCCAAACCTCCGATAACAAGTCCGCAAAATTTCCCTCTTCTCTTCGTTAATTAAATTTCTAAGTAAATTTCGAGAGACGCTCGTAATGTAAATTATCATTTTCAAATCGTTTCAGCAAATATTTCAAACACCGATGACTTCACTTGGCAATTTCTGCGACGTCAGCGCAAGCTTACTCGGGTAAGAAAATTATTCTTTACACGAGTGCAGCGCGACCACTCAAGTCACCCTCCCTCCCCGCCTGGGAAATTTAATTTCCCGAATTTATGCTCTTTCCCTCTCGCCCTTTCTCTTAATTCGGATCCTTTGCGTATAGCAATTCCTCGAATAAGACTCTTCTGGGACTACACGGGCTAACGTTGTTACAAGGAAACGCACGGTACACGTACGGTGGTGCACGAGTTTCCGAATAACGCGCTTTAGCTCCGAGAAAGCTCATTACCGGCCTGCGATCGTCTAATCACGGGAAGAACAGCGAGCGGGAGAAAGTGCTGTAGGTACTTCAGGATTAAACGTGAACCGTCTCGGAGTCATCCGAAGGAGCAGGGAAACTTCGACCAAGCTCGCCTCTCCTTGTCAAAAGGAGGAAAAAAAAAAGAGCAGCAATGTAGAGCCCGCGTGCGCAAAGTGCTTTACAGAGTAATCCGGAAAAGCCATTTTTTTTATTTAACTTAAATTTTGGATTTTTTTTTTGGATGAAATACATATTTTTTTCTTCCAAAATATTTATCCACAAATATTAAAAAAAAACAATGCAATTGAAATAATAATAACTTTCAAATCGAGCGAAATGCCGTTGCGGATATTATCGCAGTTACTTTCCGTAATGCTGTAATTTTCCGTAAAATCGAAATAATATATCAGGAATAAAATATTGAAATGCCAAATTTTTTAATAAAAGGAAAATTAAATGGTGAGGAAAATATTGGAAAGATTTCCTTCCAACACGACTCTTGTCAAAATCGCATAAATATCGGTGAAATTGCTGTACAGAAATCACAAGTGAGTCAACATTTCCCCTTCTTACATTTCTTCTCTCCTTTTTGTCGCATTAATTCGGTCTGTCAAGGCGGTGTATCGTATGCATCGCAACTTTCGCGTGCAACACGCGAAAGGTCGCGAGCTTTAACTGCGCTTCAAAGCTTTAAGAAACTGCGACTTGCCGATCTCCACGACCTCCAGATTCGTTGCTTCAGATATTTCGAATCGGCGAGTCACGGACAGACTGAAACTAACGTTTAAAAACTTCTATCTCAATTTGTTTTTTATGAACAATGACAAAAAAATGCGCGCGCGTTACACGTGACGTTTTCATCATTGAAGCTTACGCGAGCTACGCGTACACAGGTCATGCCGCCGAGTAAAAAAAAAAAAAAAAAAACCAAACACGAATTCGGATAATTATTAAAAACAACTTTCGAAAAGCTGAAGCAAAGTTAAAATAACTGCGAAGTTAATCTCTGTGACAACACGTCAGCTGTTGCGTGGCAACAGGTGGTGCTTTAGTGCAAACAAAAAAAAAATAAAGGCATAATCAGTTGCAACGTCTCTCGTATTTAACATGTTAAAATATAAATCTTTATTGCAAAAGGGATTCCATGATGAAAACTGAATAAAAACGAGACGTCGTACATCCGGCAATGCGAAATTATTATAAAATGTAATTTGTGAATAAAGCTTTTTACGTGCTCGCGTAACTTTCGTCGACAATTCCCTCTGTCCGTTGAAATTATAGTCACAGCCGCGCGTGGTCGCGGTTAAACAATATTTATTTAGTCCCTTTAAAGGCTTTACCGCTTGTTGGAGCACCTATATACAACGAGATCGACATTTTCACTTCGTTGAGCCAGGCGAGCGGTCGTTTTATTCGGTATAACGTAAACAAAGAAAAACCCAATTTCTATCCGCTCTCTTTTCTTACTTCTTGTCCGCGGTCCAACGCCGCAGTTAGAGATGCGGAAAAATGCATTTTAAATTCTTACCAATTTAACATCGCGTTCCCATCGTGAGTCACACACAGAGATATACCGTAAACGAAAAGTATCGTCTTCGCGTGTTGGCGGACCGCACTGAAATTCGACCGTGCTGGAAACTGTAACGATCTCGATCTCTGTTTTCACACGATGAGTGGACGAACGTCAAAGAAGAGAGTTTCGCGTCTCTTCAATATGTACATCCCCTTTAAAAGGTCTATCCTAGATAGAACGAGACCGACGCGCTTGAAAGAAAAGCGAGCGGCAAAGAGCAGGGGAGAGAGAACCCACCCTCCGAATGCCGAATGTGGGAAGGGCGCAGAAACATACACACACACGCTCACTTTCTCTCCGTCTTTCTCTCTCCCTCGTTAAATATCACGCCGAAGAACCTTTCCATCAGGGGACTTTCGAGGACAAAACGGAGCGTCGGACGCTTGCGATAGATATTGCGAGTCGGTCGGGTGCGGGTTACGCTATGGGGAACGCCATTGTTTCCTTCTCAAAGGGAAGGTGAACACGTAAAGAGACACGAAGACACGGGGAAGATATGGGAAGATGGCGGGAGAAGTAAGAGAATCGGAATTATGATTAAATTTTCGACCACTCGCGCGCGCGGCAAATATTATCCGCGAGTCGAGATAAGGCGTTTTACATTCACGTTAAATGTGACTGCGCGATAAGATATTCCTATATGTATGTACGTTCGCGCATTTGCTAAATGCGACGACGTCTGATATTTATCTCGCGTTGACGTTAATTACGATTCTCGTATTATGAGATCGCTAAATAAATGTCATTAAATTAGCCTCAAGTGTGCGAGTTTGAAAAAAACTGATCGATTTTCTTGTAACTCTCTTTTAAAAGCTTCGGACAAGCTAATATCCAAACAAAGTGTGATAAGCTCCGGCTATATATATGAAAGATATAAGATATTCGCGGTATATATCTATTATATAATTTAGTATCACGAGCATAAGTGAAGATAATCAACGCAAAAAGCCGACAGAAGACCTTAATACCGCTTTTCACGAAAGAAATATTAAATACCAAGAGAAGAGCTCATGTTATTCATACGTCAAGTCCATAAAAATCTGCTTAAATTAACTCCATAAAAGTATCAGGTATAATTAAAGAAAAATCATTAACTTTGTTTTTGCCCGTATTTAGAATCTATTATTATTATTATCGTGTTTGCTGTATCGAAAAACAGAGGCGAAGTCAAAATAGACAAAAAGCGTTCTTCTCTTATAAAGAGAAAAAAAAACGAGTGCAAAAATAATTCGGCGAGAAGATATTTATTTTTCTCGCATCGCAATTTTCTTATTGCGCGCGCGTGCGCGCAATCCAGCACATATCCCCGTTGTAGGAGATTTAATTAAATCACGTAACGGCGACCGTAACACAAAGAAATAAAATTTTATTCCGAATATGGGTTTTCGCGAGGAGAACATTGCCGGTAAAAATCCTTTGTTGGATATCTGTGCACGCCCGGTGTAATAATAACTGCGCCTCGCGGTCCAATTAATCTCGCTGTTTTTCAGCGGGAAGAACTGTTCGTATATAACGTAAAGCACGATAACGATGATTAGGTATGCCGCGAATGGGCAGCTGTAACACAACAAACTTCAAAAAGTTCCGTCTAGCGGTCGGAAAAGTTGTTCGGATGCAAGTTGGCGAATAACCGCCGCGCCGGCCGCCCGCGTGTCAGAACGCAACGATACCATTATGCTCTTGTATATATATACGTCCCAGGCTTTTATTATTCTTCCTTAATTTTGCACCGCGACGTTAAGTTTTATCTAACGTCTCGTCGGGATCTTACTACTTGGCCGTAGAAATTTGTATCTCGCGTGACATATTATTTTAATTTTTATAATTACGAGAGAGAGAGAGAGAGAGACGATGTAAATGGTGATGTAAATAGCGGTTTTCTCTCTCTCTCTTCTCGGACGTATCGCGTTTTTAGGTCAAATGAAAAACGCTCAAACCTTGACACGAATTCGTGCACTCTGAAAACTCGCTTTTATTCCGCGAGCAAGATAAAAGTCACATCGTGAAACTTATCTCCATTGCGCGTGTACAGTTATGCAAGTTGCATAAGTACACTCGACTTTAGCAAGCAGTATCCTCGTTTAATTTCAGTAATATCTTTTTTATATGTATATTCGCGGGTTTCGCTCTCTTGCAACAAAAGCTGTCCCTTTCTTTTCTTTGTTTTTTTTTTTTGGACTCATAATCTTCTCTTAAACGGAAATAACAATGCCATTAAGCTACTACACCACTACTACTAAGCTGCGCGAGTCGGACGGGAGTGTGGGGATAATTAAAAGCCCGCACATAATTCGCGGACGGGGAGTTGCAGTCGCGCGCACTTCGCGCGCTGGGAAATTTGTTCCGCGGGACGTGCTCAATCGGGAATACGAGTTTTCAAGAACAATTCACAGAACGCGTACGTATTTCAGTCCGAAACAGACGCGTGTTGCACGCGCGCGCATGCAAATTGCGTGCGAGAGCAAGGGCGAGCGAGGAGAGAGCAAGAGAGAGATAGAAATAGATAGATAGATAGAGAGAGAGAGAGAGAGAGAAAAGGAGGGAGGGAGGGAGATGTAAAAGCGTCGTAACAATTATCGGGAGGCATCATGCGCGCTCGCGCGCGCGCGTACTTCGGGTTTGCACTCAGACGTAAAAGCTTACAATGCATATCGCCGTGTTACAGCAACGCCCGGGCCGCTTTATCATGTAAATGAACCGTCAACCACGAAGAATGACGATAAATCCCAAAGACGAGTGACATAGAGCGTTATAAATGCACGACGGTGCCAGCCGCGGCGTATTGCGCCGCCCGCGATTAATAAATAACGCAATTTTGCGATTTTCGTCGTGCGCTGCCCGTCGTTCGAGTATATTTGCGCAAGATATCGACGTTTCGAAATTGAAATTAGCGGCAGACCCGCTCCGTAGCCTCGCCCGCGATTTTCTCGTGCGCGCATAAGAAAACATATTTTATATTATAGACGTACAGCGTTATCTTCCTTTTAACTCCAGACCGCCGGGTGATATTAATTACGTTGCTTTTAAAGCGACAATTTAATGTCGGATGCTCTAAAGAAACGTAATGTGAAAAAATTAATGTGAAGAGAGGTGCAAAATAACTCGCTACCGACGTATGAAATGTTTTACATATTCATTATTTTATAGTGATATAGCAGAGAATTTATAAAATACGCATTTTCAAGTGTTAAATTTATAAATTAAAAAAAATTAAAATGAAAATTGCATTATTAAACTAAATTGATTATAAAATAAAGCGTCGAGTATTAACAATGTTTTAATTACGTGAGATTGAAAGGGGATCTTGTCGCAAAATTAACGGTCGGCGGAGGATGCGGAAAGCGAAGAAAACTTTATTATTCATTTAATTTCACAAGCGCACTTTAACGGAGTTTTAATTCCACGTTTACTTACCGAGGAATTTAATATCATAAATTACCAAGTCGTAATAAATAATGACCTCGCTCGAAATTCTTCCGCAAAGAATTTTCATCTTGGATTTAAATAGCGTTATCCCGGCCTTCACATTTCGTGGTATTGTAGCGCGAGTTCACCCGGTATAAACTAGCGCGATATCAATGAAAACACGAGACGGGCGGGGGATGCAGTTGATAACAAGTTTACGATCGCCGCCCGTGCCGTTCTACGCTATTCCTTCGCGTAAAGCCGGGGATTACCGGGTGGGATATCGCGCCCTGTCGTGCGCAATAACTAAATGTCGCCTAGCTGCCGATTTTTCCCCCGAGAAAAGCGACGAAATCGACTCCGGCCGGCAAATCGATACGCGTGAGTAATACGATTGCTCACGCGATCTCTCTCTCTTTCTTTCTCTCGTCGATTCAATTAAAATACACTTTAACCGCGGCACAGCGGTGATTTCGCGCACTTGCGTTATTTTTCCGCGGGGAGGGAAAAAGGAGTTTTCCCGAGCGCGTCGATCGAATTCCACCCACCGACGGGTTGGCTTCCGGCACGAAGGGGGACAGCAGGGTAAAAGAGGGAAAAGAGTACGAGGGTGAAAGGCGGCAAAAAGGTCGGCCGTCAAAAGCCAGAGTTGCATCCCCTTTAAGCCTATGGAAGAACATGCGTGTATGTGTTCGTTCGTTCGTGTGTATGTCGCGTGTGCGTGAGCTATGTATGAATGTGCACGCGCGTATGTATTTTGTATTCATGTGCACACGCGCGTAGCCAAGAGCTTTATAATAAGAACGCGAACGACGCGAATCGTATTCCGGTGCGAGCTGCGCACTTTATCGCGCGCGACGCCGCCTGATTAGATAGCACGGATAATCGTAACGACACCGGTAAAACGGACTTTTAACGACAAATTAACTCGGTGCAATCTTGCGAATATGCATACGCACGTTAACACAGACTGCTCTTTGCAAGCGCAAAGGTGATGGTTGTGCAAGACACGAGCGAAGCGAAACTTTCGGCGCGAGAACGTAAGACGATGGATCTTTCTACTTTCGCGTTCGCAATATCGTAAGAACTTTCAGCGCACCACATTACTTTATCTACATCCAACGTAGACGTAATTGTGAATACTTTAATTTTAAAATAGCACTTCCAGGAAAAGGAATATATAATAACAATAGCTGAAAGAATTATTATATAAATCCAAGGGAAATACTTTTCATTTTCATTGGACTGCATTAAATTCCGCTCCATGCATTACGTATTTCTATAATAATGTTTTTGCTTTAAATCCATTCGCATATTTCCACGATATAATTTTTGTATAATTTTTATAACCGCGTAGCGACGGACGGACGTCTGCACGTGGAATGCAACGATATACGTACGCGCATACTTGGAAAATAATGAAAAACAGGTCGTATACAAAGTTTCGTAATTAAATATGTCGGACCCGGTTAAAAGGTATTAGTTTCGCCGTGAATGTTTGATGCACGTTTCGTAATTACGGCGTTGTTCTTTGATGCAGTTTGCAGGCGACTGCAGGTTTCGTATGCAATCTCACGTCGCCGATTGGCCTTTGTAACGTAACGTAACGAGGCGTAATGCAGCGCACGAAAACGTAATCAACGCGGGACAAACATCGTAATGCCCGTGTAACTCCGACGTTACAATTTAAATCAACGGGGAACGACCCGTCTACTTGCTTGATAATGAACTAACTGCCGCGCGTTCTGTGCCCGATTAGTTATTATCGATACGTAACAGTCGCATACGCGATATTGCAATGTGCACTTTGTTACGACGGGAGTATCTCAACATTGTAATCATGCTTGTCGAAAGCAATTATTCAATACGATTACGTTCGGTTAATTATTTGAACGGTAATAATCCCGTGTAGGCCATTAGAATTATGTCAACCGCTGTGTGAGCATAATAATTTATTATTTGCATCGTGATAATAATGCGGAAGAATTAAACTATTGCCCGTTGTAATCTACTTAATTTGGCCACGGTGCAAATTTTACATACTAATTTTCCATCCCCGGCCGTAATATTTATTTAATTTAATATAATTTAAATTTAATTAATATAAATATCAATCTCCTTAATTCGGAAATGTAAATATCACATCTCTAATTATTATTATTTTATGTACGCAAATTATAAAGAAACTTTATTAACAATATTAAGTATTAACAATATCAATTCAAATAAAATTACACGTAAAATATTATATCATGTATGTAAATTTTATAATGTATTATTTTCATCGTTATTTGTGTAGCTTTATTTAAATAATAGCAAAATGTGTATGTGCAAAAACTGTAAAACATATGTAAAAATAAAATTGCTTGTAAAAAAATTTTCCTGACTGGATGATGTTTATCCAGTTTACTAAATTCGCTCACCACTCCGACTTTTTCTATCAAACGTTGTCCTTTTTAAAAACATAAAAATGTAATGAGAATTATCACGCGCACAACGTCACTCAATTTCCAACGTAGATTACATACGCCCGTCACAACCGCAATGTTATCGATGCAACATCGACGCGATAGCTATAATTAATTACTCTCGTGGTTCACCATGGCCCTAGTTCGCGTGCTAAATAATCCAAATATTACAGCGCTTTACAACGGACGGCTGTTTAGCCTATTCGATCGGGCCGTACACGTTTTACGTCGCGTTTGTCACTCACATTTCATATTTCACGTGCTTGTTCCACGCGACGCCTTTCCCCGACACGGTCCCCATGTATATCGACCTCGAACCAAAAAGATTTCGAAAATATAAATCGCGCCTGCAAACAACTGTCAAACCTGTGAGATAGATTACTTTCTTTTCTGCAGAATGTATATCGCGTCCTAAAAGCAAAATTGTGTCAACTGGAAAAAAGTGAGCTTTTCGAGACAAGGTTTTTAAAAATTTTAGTCTAATATTTAGCCTCATATTTTCTATTATTCTCACATGACTTTAATTATATCCATTTAATTCATAGAAAATTATTAGTGTATCCTTTGTTATATCATCACTATATAACTTTTTGATTTGTTTTGTTATTTATGAAAAAAGGTATAAGTCCACACGCGTGAAATAAAATTGTGGCATTTTTCCAGGTCATAAACCGACTGAAAAAGCATTTATATACGAGCGTAAAAATATAAAATCGATTTTTCTTTTTTGGCTATGACAATCTTCTTCCGGGAGGGCGATTTATATGCGCGGGCCATGATATTTATTTTCGCTGGTAAATTACGATAAGCGGCAGGCACTCGAGCAACGATAAGCCTTCCATCGTCGCGAATATTGATTGACATCGACATGAGTTTGTAATAAATAAATAAATCGCACACCAGATGATTCATAGCTACAGATTCGGAGAGCCAGTGTGAGAAATCGCCCACGAACGCGCGCGGGCGAGCGCGCATATATACTGGCTGTCAGAAATTAAACAATGATTATAGACGATGAATTCGCGATGTTGATATCAAATATA
Source organism: Wasmannia auropunctata (assembly GCF_000956235.1). Lineage (NCBI taxonomy): Eukaryota > Metazoa > Arthropoda > Insecta > Hymenoptera > Formicidae > Wasmannia > Wasmannia auropunctata. Next base: position 3,357,399 of record NW_012026814.1, read on the forward strand.
AATCGATACAGTAATTAATATTACATTATAATTAGTAATATTTATAATTGGTAAATATTATGTTAGTGACATATAATCTTCTCATATTTGCTTCGATGATAAATTGGCTTTTGCTCGTTGCTTTTGTTATTTAAATATATTAGAAAGTATTGCTCTTATATATATTTGAGTAATTTATGTAATTTATGTAAATGTCATAAAATTGTAAAAGTTCTGTAAAACTGATGAAATTAAAAAAAGTTTCAAAGGAAAATTAATTAATAATTAAATGTTTATTTAAACTAAAACGCAACTGTCGATATATTGCGTTTACTTCGTAGGTTATCGAGAAAGCTATTTTATGCCACTATCATTTGGACGCAGTAGGCATTAACTACGGTTATTCCTGACAGTGGCGTTTCACCCTCCGAAAATGTCCATAGCAATTGTTCGGCGTCGTGTTTGCCTCTGCATTCGTCGTCCCGTCACGAAAGCCCAGAGACCCAGAACATTTCGTGCACCGTATATAACTACCCTCTACTACGAGTCGCCGCTCTGGCCCAACCCCTCGGTAATCCAGCTGGAAACACATGGCGTCATCGCGTTCGACCGCCTGGCATATGCAACGAAATGCCTCGCGCTTCGAATGAGAGCAAAAATCATCAAACCAATCCTACGAGCCCGTAGTGTGTGCACGTACATAACGGTATATGTACAGATATATATCTATTATATCGTTCCGTACAAAGTGGATTTTGAGGGTGTCAGTTTCGTGAAACGCTCTTATAAAATAAGTGTCTCAGCGACATGATTTACGATTTCACACATTACGCTAAAATGACGCACGATTCGTTTGCAAAATTATGCAGCACTTATTAAGCGTTAAATAGAAAGGTATCGATCAGTTATTTGCTCCGTGAATGATTATGACAGACGCTTTAATACCGTTTAATTATCCCACAGACGGATGGAAATTATTAAGTTATAAAGGTCAAAGTTGAAAGAGCATCGAGGGACGTTACGGGGTAAAATTAAATCGAACAGAGGAAGTCCATACGCGCGGGTTTTTTAAGGTTTTTCGATCGAAGCCGATGGCTTTACCGTTGAGCTCATTAGGTGCCCTGACCCTTCACGCTCGTGGATTAGATGGCCATCGTGATTAGAAGCTCCCTTTTGCAGCCCTTCTCTGTGGGTCGCGCTGGCGTTTTAGGAGCTGTGCCCATAACGCTTCGTCAGCGTTGTAAACACAGGAGCTAGCTCCTCCTTTCTCGCCGCATGTACTTTCCGCCATGACTTTCGAAAGACAACTCCGACAACTTGCAAGTTCGAAATTTATCATCGCGCGTGGTCAAAAATTTCCCGAGTAGCGTGTTATTTGTAGGACTTCCTCCCGAGGAATGTAAACCGATCTTTCTTAAAATTGGATCGCCTCACATTCTAAAATTTAAGTCTTTGCTCCGATTTGCGGGAAAAACACCGTCTTCTCTGTATCTCTGTTCGTACATATATTTAACTGCGCAATTCCTTTTCATAAAACACTTCAATATTCCATAAGTTTGCGATACGAATAAAAATTGAATTCCTCGAATATTTTATTCCCGTTAATTAAAATAACGTCACGTTGCAGAAATTTGAAGGAAAATATGAATATTTTTGGAATAATATTCGAAACGTCTAACATAATATTTTAAATCGCATTACATTTCAGTCAACAAAGCAATTTTACTTGTTTCCTTTATTCTCGGGTTATTAATACAGTTGTTTCGTAATGCTATTAGGTAATCTTATCAGCGCAGTTCTATTTTTACGGAAGCAGATAGCGACGTTGTAAACTATATGCCGCGTAGCTCAACGTAACTGAGAGAAGTTTCAAGTCTACGGTCTTCTCTCTCTCTCTCTCTCTCTCTCTCTCTCTCTCTCTCTCTCTCTCTGTCTCGGATTTCGATCGCATAGAGAGTAAAAGTAATGACATTTTTTGAAGTTTCCTTTGATTTGTTCCTCCGCCGACGTGAGTTTTAACGGATGCGAAAATGAGATCTTCGTCTTTGAACTTTCTGCCAAGGAAGTTTCAAGAAAGGTGCTCTCACGCGTATTATCCATCCGCACTCAATCCCCTTTCGTTCCCCCCCTCCTGCCCCTCACGCCCACACTCTTTCGCCCCCTCCTCTCCCCTTGTCCGTCCCACCCATTCGCGCTCTCTCCTCTCAATTTAATCGAAGAGAAGTGGAGAGATGCCCCAAAGACGGCGTATCGACGAATCCTTCCGGGATGCTTTCAAATATCTTCTTAAAGCAATCGTCCACGAAATTGAACCGGCAGTCTAATGTAAGACGCGAAATCAATATTATCATTCCGGCGATAATACTCCTCTTTCATTCGTATGACGTTTTCCGTCGTTTGTTTGTCGCTCCGCTTTTTCTGTTTCCATCAGTCAGACATTTAATATATCGATAAACGATCGTGAATTTTACTTCATCCTCCGGAATCGTAATCGAGTTCAATATATACGTCGACGCTGATCCTAAAATATATATCTCATATTTGGTGATTCATATTGAATTGAAGGGCTGTTAAATAATGTAAGATGACTATCGGGAGCTGAATATTAGCTCTGAATAATTCCAAGAGCAAGCTATCGCGGTTGTACAACATGAAAGTGCATGAGTTTGACATTTACAATGCGCATCCTTTAATTCATAATTACGATTACCGCCAATAAAAATAGCCCTAATCGTTCGAATACAATTTCATCATTATTCATCATTTAAATTTATTCATTTGGGTTAATAAAATTCCAATCTCTTTGCCGTTAAATAAGTAGATTCCGACAAAGTTTCCCTCAAAGACAAATCAAATTCGAGTTCTCTCGAAGATACTTGTATCGTTTGTATATATAGTCAAGATGAGGAAGGTCCATAGAAAGCAATTTCGATCGGATATTCAATACGCATCTGAAAATACGGATTCAATGTCGAAATGGCTGATATGCAGAGACAGATATCAATACGACGTGAAACTCGACTGCAAACGAATATCCATTGCCAGTTAGGCACTGAATACAGAAGGCACCTACCTACTCTACAAGATTAACCGTAAAAATTCAAGAAAATGTAAACGTTCACTAAAAAAAAAAGGAGTTAAAAAAGCTATTATAAAAATAATTCAGTTTATTCGAATGTAAAAGACAAATCGTATTAAGGTGTTTTTTCAATATGTACTACACGTGCGGAATATTCTATGCACGTCAGTTGAAATAAAATAGAGCAAAATAAAAATAGAGAGAGATAATAAAAAAAAAATACGGCAATCACGATTTGCCTGTATACCGAATCGGACTGAAACTGCTTGGCGGGAGCGGTTGTGCATCCGCTTGCTTCAGAGTTTTGTATTGACCAAACAAGAACCGGTATCGGCCGAGGCGCGCTGCTTGCGAAGGCGAAAAAGTGCTCGGTTTCGAAGAAATCCAGGAGTCGGCTATGTGACGTGCGCGAAACACGGGGCGTGTACGTGTGTCCGTGCGTGTATATATATCTGTACGTGTAATGCAATTCTTCTTGAATATTTATAACGTCGAACTCGGGAGCTATACCCCGTGACGGCGGTCTCACGGGCGAGGCGGAAGGACGGAATATCATTTGAAGAAGTGAAGAACGGCGGTCGGCGCGCGCGCTTATTCATCGCCGTAATTGAAACGACTCTCGAATAAAATCTGTTCGTGAAACAAGCGAGAAACCATTTTAACCCTGTCATCTCTGCAGCGCGTAAATACGTGAGATTATCTAATATTAAAAAAGCGGAGGAGTAGTAGGGTAGGTCTCTCTCGGAGATAGAAGAAAAAAAACGGCTTCCTCTCGCACACGCACGTCGACATCGTGTACTTTCATTAAGAGAGAGACTATACGGAACACGTATGTTAGAATCCCTCAAGAAAATAAAATGCTCGTGCCAGTCCTCGTGCAAAATGAGAATGTAATCCTAACATGAAGCCATTACTATTAAAAGAGAAGAATTGCAATTGCAATTCGCCGGGGAAATGCAATTCGCGCATACCTTCTAGCAGCATTTTTCACTTTCAATTAGAATTATAAAATAAAGGTAGACTATAATAAAATATATGTACAATAAAATAAAATATCAGAGATTCTAAGATATAAAAAAAAATTGTGAAAGCGTACACGTGTTTGTAAGTGTTACAAATATTTGTTTTTTCAAAAGGCACAATATCGAAGTTTTTTTAGATTATTGATATTATTGATGTAATAAAAGCAAAATTCTTTAATTAAATATACACATTCATTTATAATAAATAAAAGTACATTTGATCGAATTCTTGTCAGAAATAACGGCAGAAAATTCCGTAGAAAATCACAGCAACATGTTTATGTTACTGTAACAAGTTTTAAAATAAACTTTTAGAATTTTCGCGTTCATGTAACAAAACATCGTCGTGCACGATGGAATAGACAATAAATTGAATTAATGGCTAAATAAAAATAAATATCAGCGACGTTAATAAAATTGCAATCAGGACAATCAAACCGTTAAGAGGCATACGCGCTGGCTGGTTAAATCAAAAATTCATAAAACAAACACGCGTGCTCGTGGATAACCTATCTTGACCTCGATATAAACCCGAGTATTTCGAATTGTTTGTAATCCACTGTCTGAATATCGAATAGCGGAGAATTCGCTGTCTGCCTTGTACAGGCAGATATCAAATATCGAGATTTAATATCTTAAAAACGATCCGTCGGAGGGAAATAGCTCGAATAGCTGGATACTTCCTCACGTGTAACAGTTATTTCCGACTTCCTTCTCACCCCGTTCTCATCGCGTATATATGATGCTTTTCATAACCGAGTAAGGGAAGCTCTTGAAAAATTCTCGACATTAAAGATGATTGAGAGATGTGGGACGTGATCTTCTCTAAAAAGTTGTAATATTTTGTACTTTTAAAATAATTTTTATACTCGCGATACTTTACACACACACACACAAATGTCCGCGCGCGCTCAGCGATTTGGCCTCCTCGATATATATCGTATTAATTCAGTTATGTGTTTGAACACGAACACCTTGTCACATTGCCTGACGAATCCTAGTTAAAAATACTATGAAAAACTAATGTCACGTCATATGCCGCCTTTGCACTTTCGAATGATTGGATTAAGACAATGCAATTATCTCGTAGTTTGATAAATGCGATGATATTTTCGGATTTCTCTATTAGAGAGAGAGAGAGAAAGAGAGAGAGAGAGAGAGAGAGAGAGAGAGAGAGAGAGAGAGAGAGCGATCGATAAGAGCTAATTAATTTATCAGCGTCAATAGTGCGGTATACGCTTTAATTTAACTTGGGTTATCGCGAAACACGTTCTCTCTCGGTATCGATAAAAAATAAATTAAAAACCGGTCACATTATTTTATTATATTATGAAATATTTTCGCGTGTTGGGTATGATAACGGTCTTGTCAGTTTCCGCGATTATTTTATTAAAAAAAAAAAAAAAATGGCGGATTCATGACCTTTTCAAACTGGTAGATTTTTTTCTCCAAAGGAAAGCGTTTCTTCTTCTGCTCCATATTGCCACTGGAAGGCAAATTAATTAATATCTCTGGCTTGCGGTGAAATGTTATCTTAGAGGTACTCGAAATGCTCCGGTAACGTCGGTTGCACGAATAAACGCTAAGAGACCGAAAAGCAAACATTCTCTCATGATCTTCCAGCTCGAATACATATATATATTCCTTAGCTCGTACAGAAACTACTATCCGCGAGTGTCCCCATTAATATTCGGTGCTTTCATATTTCACTCAGCAAGATCTAAACCAAAATGTGTGCCCGATGCAGAAAGCATTGGAATACACGTAAATCTCTCGAGTATTGTATTTACGAATATCTCTTAGCGATCACCGGCTGTAACGAATCTCTTTCTCTTTTGAACGAATCCCTTTCTTTTCTCTCTCTCTCTCTCTCTCTCTCTCATCTCTTTCCTCTCCCATCTTATGTAACGTACAACAACAATGTGTAAAAAGTATAAAACTTTACGAAAACAATCGACAGTTTATAAGTTTCAAAAGTTTCTCAAAACATTTACTCATGTGTATTTTTCGTAAATCCAAATTAAAAAGGCAAAACTTCAAGTTTGATTTTTCAATAATAATTTATATTATAATTCTTTAGGTATAATATGTGAATATAAAAATTTAATTAAACTAAGTTGTGAAATATAATAATTGTCTACTAATATTGTCCGTTTGATTAAATAATCAATTATTTAACTTACATTTAAATAAAGAAAAATACAAGGATTTAGCGTATGTTTTTCTGTTAAATTAAAAAGTGTACATTAGTCATCTGTGGAACCTGGCTGCTCAATTAAGAATTGACAACTACGAGGTTCTGGCCCTACCCTCTCGCAAAACGTCCCATGTTTTCCTTTCCAATAAAAATAGTAGTTCGAGCGTGGGACAAGAACGACTGAAAGAACTGCGCGCGAGAACATGTCCCGTCCTTTCCGACAGGCACGAAGAAAGGACACGGAAAGAAAAGCAATCATCAGTTTGTTATATAGGTTTGCTCAAACATTCTTTTCGTCGAGAAAGTTGTTCTCGAGACGCAGATTGCTTTCAGCCGGTGACCGGAATTTTTTTACGTTATGCGCGCGTTGTAATTACCCGTACTTTATTCTCATTTCATTCCACTATCTTTATTGTTCATTATAATAATGGGTTCTTTAAAATTAAAGCTCATTTATTCGGTCTCGATTTCAACTCAATTTATTATCATTTCGAGTATAAAAGATATTCATTAGAACTTTTGAGAAGCCACATTCAGTGAATTCTCAAACAAACAAACAAAAAACGCAATAAATTCCCGAGGATTTCTACTTTATTATAACCGCGGTATTTCGTTTTGCCAGAAAATTGTAGGAGAACCAAAACTCGATCAATATCGAAACTCTGAAAATAAAGTGTTAACGTTTCGTTTTGAGACATGTTGTATACGCGAAAATTGCATTATCGAAATTCGATGAACGGCGGACCGTCGAAAATCGCCGCGTGCGCCGAAAAATTCGAGATGCGCGCGGTTAAGTCGAAGGGAGGGAGAATAGAGAGAGAGAGAGAGAGAGAGAGAGAGAGGCAGAGAAATGGAAGAGAGAGGAAATGTCTTCGGATTTTTTAATCCCAAAAGCGAGCCGCCGCGCGCGCCGCCCGGGACGTGCGACGAAAAGTTAAATCGCGGTAACTTTTTAATTGAAATCGAAAAAGTTCACGTTGAACTGAACTGAAAGGCGCCAGGCGAAGAAATAAATGTCCCGTTGCGTCGCGCCGCCGCCGCCCAGTTCAAGCTTCTGCGCCGTTCTTCCTCGTTAAATCTTATAAAAACCGACCGGGAGTTACTCGAACGATAATAATACGGCCGGACTTTAATATACCAGCCTTCTTCTCTCTCCCGCCTAACCCCCGCTTCGCGATTTCCTATTCGGCTTCCCTTTATAGGCGCCGCGACGCTTATTGGGGATATTCAATCTTAATCTTGATCGATGTTCGATGCTTCCTTTCATAATCGATCACTTGACGGATATAACGAAACCTCACGCTGTCTCTCTCTCTCTCTCCTCTCTATAACTTTCCAAGATTTGCAAAACCGGAAAAATTTTTTTTTACCTCACAGAAGTAGGGACGTTAAAATGTTTTTTTCAGCGTTACCGATCCCAAACCGTGGCTTCCGAAAACAAAGGAGAGACCTAGGAAGATAGAATCGTCCGCGAAGGAGAGAAGTACGATAAGAAAATTGCACGAAGGAAGGAGAGAACTGATGTATAGGAGTCGCGGCTATTGAAGGAAAATGAAGCGGAAGAGATAAAGCTGACGAAACAAAGCGACCGGACTGGTGTTCCTAATTGTGTGATTTTTCAAATTTTCTCGAAGAAGTATCGCGGCGATACGAATTATTAAATCTTTTCCCCGTGCGTAATCGAGGTCTGTGAGATCTCTTGAGACACTGTCAAGTAGAAATTATATCCGCGCGGCGTTTATTTCGATAAATTCAATTTCCCAGCGAGCGAAAAGAGAGAAGCGTATAGAAGAATTGAAAAATAGACTCTTTATGTAATTGATTCCTAGAATTACATTTGGAAAATTAGGTATTTCTGTCTGCTTCACTGGCAAACCTCTACGCGAGTTGTTTCATTAATTAAATTGTGTCCGGCGATTTTTAAACAGCAAAATGCGCAAAAAAAAACACGTTAAAAAAAACAAGTTACATCGCAAATGATATTTTAAAAAAATAATCTCGCCGTGCTCTCCGTAATGGAATTTCAATTAACGAAATAACACGTGGCAGTGATATTTCACTTACCGTTTCTGGAACAGAGGCCACTTCTCGAGTTAACGAATATACGAAGATTAAAGATAAATCGATAGCAGGTTTACCATGGAAAAAATATTATCCCGAGAATTATGCGAATTAACGCCCGGAGAGGAACGCGTCGCATCGCAGATTTTATTTGTAAAAGAAAAAAAAAGTTCCTATTACTCGATAAGTATTAATAATTATTATTCCACTGTAAAATATTACTTCACAAAAATATTAATCTTATACGAAATTATTGTCTGGCGAATATTGGGTCGAATATACCGCGTCTCGCTTCTTTTGTTCTTTGTACTTCTTATTGAAGCAATAAAGGAATGGTTATATCTTACGGATTCTGCGTGTCTGTACGCGCGTATATCCGTGTGTCTACGTGTGCACTTATATACGCGATGTCGTGTGTGGATACCTCGAAAGAGAGAGAGGAGAAAAGATTCCTGCAGACGAGTAAAAATGCAATTACCGGACCTGGATAGCGCTACCGATCAGGTCTCTTGTCTTGCCGGAGAATTTATGATTTCGAAAGCTCGCCCCCGGGAAATAGGAGAAATATTTTGTTTACCCCGAATCGCTTCGTAACGAAAATGGCTTTCCGCTCAGCCATTTTCGGGGGCCACTGTGTAACTTTATTGAAAATTTGATCGCGTCCGCGCAGTTAATAACGCAGAACATTTTCAAAATGCACAATCATTTACGTGGATCGGATACGATGCGTTTGTATGCGCAACGTTCCGGCTTTGCGCAAATTATGCAGAGCATCAAATGACGACGATTATTGGTAACATTAATTACAATGAAAAAAAAATTAAATGTCTGACATTAAATATTCGTTAGTTTAGACAAGTATCAATCTCGCGGTAATTGTATTAAATATTTAAAAGTTGTTATTAAGCAATTAAAAGATACTGACAAAAAAATTAAGCTATCAAAAGTGAATTGGCTACACCGAAACGCACGGATAGAGGAAGTTAAACGAAGTGAAGCGTGATTTAAAGTTCGTCCCTTTTTATCAAGCGTGAAAAATGCACTCCTGACGAATAGTAATTCAAGGTTAAACACGGCACTTTGTTTCAATTTGTCCGGGTCAAAATTACATTTATATACAGCTACGTAAATAACTTAATGGAGGAAAAGGGTATCTGTATGAAAATAAAATTGCGTTTCCGCCCAAGAAGCCGCGCGCGCGGGACGGGAAGGGGGTCGCCGTAAAGCGCTCGTGAAACGAGCGCGTCGACGAAACAAGATTGAAAAATAAATGAAATCGGCGTCGGCGTGCGGAGTCGATGAAAAATCACGAGAGGGGGGGAGGGGGGTAAAAATGCGCGAAGAGAAGCAGTTCTGTCGGAAGTAATCAGACCGAGAAGCATCCGCGATCTTTCGCGCGCCCGTACGTTCGGAAATGCCATGTCAATTTATCGAGAGCATGTCTTACGGGAATTTTATTTCCCCATCCCCTCTTCCCCTCCTCCCACCCTCGCTCGTATAGATACGTCCTTTGTGTAACTTCGGTGATTTTATGAGCGTCGTTAGAAATTCGTCCCAAAACGTGATTTCCGCGCGCGCGCGCGCGCGTTGGAACAAAATTCTATTTACGAGGGAAAAAAACAGCGTTACGACTGTGCGAAACTCTCGCTTCCATAGAAATCGATATGTACGACCTTCCGACCTGTAAGTTCACGATCTTATTTTCACTTGTGCTTATACCATACGAGATAGGAGACTCGCGATATCAGTCAGAAAGTATTCGGAGCTACCCGACCTCTAGCCGCCCGCTGACCGGAAATTCGATTTGCGAATAAAAAACGATAACTATTTCCCGCATCTCGTGTATATGCGCACGAATGTAATGTACTTATAGATCTGTAAGATGACGAGATCGTATTTTGGAACGTGCAAATATATTTTATTCAACTGCGGAAAGAAACTATTTTTTTGCATCTCGTATATACATGAATATGAAATGTCCAAAATCTGCAATATTATGGGATTGTATTTGGAAACGCAAACATATACCTATACTCTATACGCAACTGTGAAAAATGTGTGTAATTTTTTAATTCAAAATCCCAGTCAGTGACATTTTTTTAAATTCTCTATCGCAACGCGCATTGCCTTTAGCGCAACAAACATGTATACCCACGTATTGCTGCCGAACGAACCAAATAAATGCATATTATAGCTCTTTTTAAATAAAGTTTGACATTTCAAACATCCACTTTTTTTCGATCTTTTTATTTTTGCGTAATATCACACACGAGGCGTAAAAGTGTTGCGTAAAATCCATAACTAAATATATACCTTTCTGATAAAAACTCGCAAACGCTCGTAATATATCCCGCGAGAATGAATCGCGTTAAAATGAAGTCACTGTCCCAATAGAGGATTAGTATATCTCGCACGAAAACGTTACATCTATTCAAGTAGATAAAACGGAGTAAGAAAAAAAAACAAAGCACGCGCTGTTTTTCAACGAAAATAATTATGAATACGATGTTTTTCTTCGAAAATATTCTCTTGAAAAACAGTTGCGGTTCGCGAATTGCCACGTTCGCGCTCGCGGCTTTTTCGCGCAATAAAGAAGTCATCTTTTGCTGACTACGTCGCAGACATGTCACGTACACGCCTCCAGCATGCAGAACGATTCCTGGTGAGAAACGTCGACGAGCACGAATGTCAATGCCAAACATTTTATACGTGTTCTATATATCGGCGGTTCAATACAAAGCACGCGCGGCGCGCGACATTTTACTAATTAAATTGCGTCGACAATTTCCACGCCGAACAGTGAGATTAAAACGATATCATATCTGATTAAATCTACGGGAAAGGAGGGTCCTGTTTTCTCCAGGAACTCGGAAATTTAGTGAAACTTCCGGAGCACGACCCGGCAATCCTGATTAATCCTTTCACTTTACGTTGGTAATTTTGGAGCTTATCCCGAACTTCTTCTGCGCAGCAATACTCGATAGTTTACTAATCAGGGCTTTAATTTCATTTCCTAACGCCTGATTTCTTCCCCTTTAATTGACTGTCGGATAAAGTTATTCAAGCGATAACTTTATCCTCTCTCTTTCCAGAGAGAATTTCTATCTTTCTCTTTCTCTCTTTTTCTCTTTATTTACAATAATACAGATACAAAAAGAATAGTAAAATATTATGTATAGAATGATAGAATACAAACAGCGAATAGAACTGACCAAGCCTGAAAGAACCGGTTATGAGAAAAAAAACAAATTACATAAAGAATCACGTCTTATTGTATATACTTTCTAGACACCTCGTGAAATACCGTCTGGTATTTCCGAGCACGAAAAGTCTGTTACTTATGTGCGCGGAAACTTCCGGCGGATGAATCTTCTGAGTGGAACTGCATACTTGGGAAGAAGTACATCAGCGGCTGTCGAAGATTCCCGTGGGACCCCAAGATCGAAGATTGATCGAGTAGAAACTCTTTTATCATATCGACGTTTTCCTTTCCGCGAGAAAGTCTCAATAGGCAGGTGTGTGTGTGTCTGTATGTGTGTGTGCGTGTGCGCGCGTGAAATAACGTTATTGTCGTTCCTCGCATTTATCGCTTGCACCAGTAGCTTAAAAAATATTGGTATAATTTTTTCATAACAGAATTTCCGTTCGCTTTAACTTCCTCGACTCGGATTTCGCGCGAAATAAATGCGAATATTGTGTCACAGGTTAAAATACGCGGTAGAAAAACCAGAGAGAGAAAGAGAGAGAGAGAGGGAGGAAGAGAAAGAGAGAAAGAGATTAAGTTCATTCAAAGTTCTCCGAACGATGACGTAAACCTACCTTCTTATTAATAACACGTAAACATTTTCGAAGCACGAAAATTCATCTCGTTCTTAGATAAGGGGATTTGCGAGAGAGTCGGATGTCATTCGTCCAGACGAGATAACGACGGTCGTCTATTCCCCCCCCCCCCTCTCTCTCTCTTTCCTTTTTCTCTCCCTCTCCCTTTCTCACTGTTTCTCATCTCACTACTTGCCTTTGCCAACTAACGTATGCACACGGTATCGTGCGTATCGCGATACGTGTGTGCGATATACACACGACTGGTCTAACAAGAACCGTATTTACGAAGCCGGTGCGGCCGCATGCGAGAACGCCTCGTGTAACTAATCGCGTATCCCATGCTATTGCTAAGAAACGCGCTCGAGAAACATCCCTCTGAAAGCAGTGGTTCACAACTCTAGTATCGCGAACGGTATTCAAATATTTCTACAATTATGAAGTTTTTACAGTATAAAATGGTACGCATCATTATATCATTTGTTGCCTAAAGAAAAAAATTTTTCTTCGTAATTTCTTACAGAGTGTATTTCTTATATAGTGACTCAAATTGCGAAAAATAAACACCTAACAACGCCATTTTTATTTAATTTGAAGTAAATTTTTTGTTAGCAAAAATGTCGAGATGAGAGATATACAGCTCTGGCAAGACCTCTGGTAAGCCACTGAAAATGAAGGATTTCTTGCAGATTAATGGAATAAATAATGGCAAGCTGTCAGTCGCTTGTGTCCAAAGTAACGCGACGTTATTCGCAAATGATAAATGGAAATTATCTGTCTCTTAGCCTTCTCCGTATTCTCTTTTAACAAGCTAATTATATCGCGAACAGTTAAACTACAGAATGTACTCGTACAGTTCATGTCGCATGCACTTTAACGCGAGTACATTCCGCAGTGTGACATAGGTGGAATCATGAGCTGCATTGTGTTACTAAGCAACAGAAGACAACTTCTGTTGAAGATTCTCGAGCTGCTGGCACGAAGCGAAGAGAAGCGCCAAGTACGTGAACCGTAAGAAACCAGTACATGCGACGAAATTGTGGAAAGTAAACAACGTGTCGAACGTGCAGATGTTTAATCGTCAAATACGTAATTTAATTTCTCTGGAAAAATATTTCATCGTAAATGTGCATTATTTCATCCTTTCGAACCGTGTTAACCAAGGTTATATGTATTTTAAGAAGTGTTCGAAAATTCGATCAAAATTACGAATTGGATCGAGAATAACAAAAAAGGTAACAAAAACGAGAATTATTCTTAGCATAAATTGGGACGTTTTAAAATAGAAATAGATAGAATTTAATAAAATAGTCTCTTTCTCTCTCTCTCTCTCTCTCTCTCTCTCTCTAATATATTTATGACTGAAAATAAAAGAATAGTTGCTTCTTATTTAGCAAAAAATTTTATAAAATGTTTAGAATTATATACTATATATATGATAATAAGCAAATATTCATCAAATATCTATTATTCTGAAATAATAACATGCATTAAGCATTAAAAACATGATGGTCTGAGCCTTTGGAAGAGGAGGTGCAAAACGAATTTGAATCTCGGGGTGATCGATTATACCGCTCGTTCACGTCGTGAAAAATCGCGCCACTATTCCCGGGTTAATAACTTTTCTAATGGAAAGTGATAAAGTACTATTTTAACGCGTTACGTGCATTCGACGGAGGCCGAGCTCGGAAAGTCCATTAACGGTTTTTGTGTAAACCTATGACTAACGTGATGAGCAAGATGCGTTATGTAATCGTTCAATGATGTTACACGCGCGCGCTCGTCGGCTAATAAACAAGCATTAAATTTTCCAGCTAAAAGTTTCCCGAAATGAGCCACTCGATTCCAACATAAAGCAAATTCAACAACTGACGAACGACGAAATTAACTTATTGTTAAATTGTTTCCCGCTGATGAAATATCGTAATAATATGATTGGTTTAGAAGAAGCTTCATGATACTCATTTAATTTCAAAATGAAAATGAATGAAGTGAATTGGCAGAGGTAAAATAAAATCGTATATAATTATATCGAATATTCGAATCGAATGTCCGGAAAAGTAAAAATCGTCACGTATCGAAATACATTTACGGTAATTTAGAAAATCATAAATTACTAATGAGTTGCCAAGCGATTTATTATTCGATTTCAATTTATTATCAATTTATTATTGTCCAAAAAAAGACATAGGTTAATATGAATTAACCTTTCGCGGTTATTTCCCATTATTAAGTATGAATTTCTAAGCTTCCTACGTTAATATGATAATTTCTGAGCTTCTAAATTCCTAAGTTAATATGAAATAACTTTTCGCGGTTGTCTCACATTATTAAGTACGATAATTTCTGGGCTTCTAGATTCCTACGGTAGATCTCTGGCCAGGATCATGTCGTTTCGCGAAAGGTATAAAAATAGATTTACACGCACCACTAGTGGACGGTAAATGTACTCGAACTTCGCTGTATTATAAAGTGTCGTTGACACTTTATATTGGTCCGAGTTAATAAAACGAAAATCCCGTAAAATGGCTTTTCTATCCGCCCACGTTGAGAATAATAAAATTCCTCCCATCGTGAATCACACACGCTCGCCGGGGTGTAGCCACAGTTTTAATTGCGGGAATTCTTTCCAGGAGATATTTCGAAGCAGCTCTCTCGCGCTTACCACATCGGATCCGACGCATTTACGCAACGTTCTGTTGCAAAATTATTGCATTTATAAACATTGTTGCACAAAATAGTTTGCCCCTGCAAATATATATATATATATATATATATATATATATATATCAGTTTCCATCACGAACCATCGTGAAACTCACATTTAGAATGTTATGGAAATATCGTATGGAAATATTATGCTCGCTCGCTACTATGTTATTACTGTATAATGCACAATTATTATTTGACAGATGTTGAAATTAACATAAAATCGCATCTGATAATGTGGACATTTAGGATGAATATTTATCGGATGCAAACAGAATGTTATAACACAACGTTAAAACAAATTGTATCAGTTAATGAATTATGTTATGCAATGAATATAATAATTGACGTTTTCCGAGAGTACAAATTGAATTTTCTTCCTCTATTTTCTTTTGTCTACCCTCTGTGTTTGAAGACAAGAGACCAGGAAGAGACAGAATTAATTAGAATTCACTTAACTTCAGTCTCTTCAGCAGTTTAACTTTAAACTCAAACTTTAAACATCGCAAACATATA
The DNA here is from genome assembly GCF_000956235.1 of Wasmannia auropunctata. Lineage (NCBI taxonomy): Eukaryota > Metazoa > Arthropoda > Insecta > Hymenoptera > Formicidae > Wasmannia > Wasmannia auropunctata. The sequence continues at coordinate 3,372,781 of NW_012026814.1, forward strand.
GCGTTACGTATATAGCAACATTACCCTCGCGAATTCTAATTCCGTAGGAAAGCTCGCAAGTTATTGTTGCAACTGCATATCATTGGAATAATGCTATTATCGTACGACGAGATTATAAGCGTTATGATAAGATAAAGAGCAGTCGAAGTTTACAGGCTGGATTTATCCATTAATTTTCTTCGATTATCAGTCAGTAATACTAGTAAATGAGAGAGAGAAAAAGAGATCACGTGTTCTCGTAAAAACAATCCACTATCGTAATAAAATATCGATATCAGTATTTATATTTAGCCCTTCGCAATTTCCGATAAATCCAAAGCAATAATCCACGATGATCTGCATAATCCTCGACGTTGTTTTCGCTCAATTGCATAAGCTATTTTAACTGTGGAACTTACTCCCATGTATACAAATGCGTGACACAGAACAGCGTGAACTGAATCGCGAATTGAATTACTTCTGTCCTTACTTGATTGTCTCTGGGGGATATACCTACGTTTAGAAACTACTTTTTCTATCAAAAATCTACTTCAAGTTTCACGACAGTCAGGGGCTGTATACAATTTTCATCGATAGCCGGGCGCATTCTGTAGCATATACTTTTTACGAGGCTTCCTCTTTTTTTATTTTACGAGGCCTCCTTTTTATTTTACGACGCCACTTCTCACGAAATTCGAGAAATTGGACCAGTTCGTTTTTTCTCGCTTCGCGTTTTATTTCGTACTTGAAGCAAGATATATTTTTCGGAAAAGAACGGAGAACAACGATGAAAGGGGCAAAATGCAGAAAGTAACTAAACATATCTCACAATCAGTAATATGGCGATTCTCGCATTGTACAGTCCGCGCTCACGACGCGAAGAGACACTGGGGTTCGGAGGAATCGGCATTCCTGTATTCCGGAAAGCGTCTCGATTGCGGTACATGACCCCGATGCAGGTCGTATGACGTAATTAGGGATACAGAAACAATGCGCGGCTTTGCCACCGCCGTTCTATTAATGCCGCTTAATCTCCGATGCCAATAATTACTCTCAGTCTGAATATTATATTGCCTTGAAGCGTTGCTATATTCGCCCGGCATGAATTCAACCGGCCGCGCGCAGTTTCGTTTTAATATATCCTCATGTTTTAGTCATAAATATGACTGCCGTATGATTAATTTATCAGTTCATTTCAATTGATAGCGTAATAATGCGGTGCTTCGCAATCGCGAATCTTTTAAATTTCGATAGTGCTTAATTGAATTGCTGATTCGAGAAAGAAAGCCAGTTAATCACCTAACTAGAATTCTGCGGGAGCTAAAGGAATCATCCTTTGCTTTGTGACTTTACGCTTCACACAGAAAAAAAACTGCTTTCTCGTACGTTTATGTTGTGCTAGTTTATTCTTTTAAGCGAAAGACTAAAAAAAAAAAGAAAGAAAAAAGAGATAAATCCTTTCTTTCTATCGATGATCCAAAATTACTCTTTTATTTTCACTGTGCTTGCCTGACGAACGTGCGACGAGGGATTTTACAAAAGCGTGTAAACACGGCATTTTCAATTCGCTTATGTTTTTTTCTTCGCGCTAAAAACATAATCGCCTCGCGCGCATTCATCTACCCGGAACAATCGTGCGTCGCGCGCAATGACTGGCGACAATAACGGAATCAATAGCACATCACGTTTCAATAAATTAATACCACACGCGTTTTATTTCCGCCACTCCGCGCCGCCGCCGCCGCCGCCGCCGCGTATCTCTCCCCCTCCCTCCCGCTGTATTAAAACAACGCGATGCTGCAGGTATTTACAGCGGAACGCCAGTTCCCGAGTAATTCTTCCTAATTGCCAGGGCGGCGCAGTCTGGGATTAAAATGCACGCGGTACGTGGTGGAAATAGTTAATGCCACACTCGCGACAAATAAAAAAAAAAAGTCTCCTTCGTTCTCTTACACACGTATAGGTATATCGTCCTTTCCATTCCATGGCTTTTTTCTTTTCTCGACAGAATAATTCGTGGCATTAAAAGAGCCGTATATACCCTCCCGATAAAATTGCATTTAGTGTAAGAAAGCTTAATAAAGAAGGGACTCGGGGAAGGGGCGGGATTTAAAGAGAGCGCATATTTTAATAGCGGACTTTTTTAAGCCGTGCCTCGCCGCGGCAAGTTCCGATATTTATATCGACACGTGCATTGCGCTTATACGCGTATCACTTCCTGATAATTATACATTTAATTATAAAGTTTACATACGCCGGCGCGGCAAAATATATATTACACGAAGTCAAAAACAATGGCGCTAAGAGGGAGCGTACCCTCGTCACCGTGAATTAAAGTAAAAGGGCAAATGGTGCAGTGGGACGCACGCTGTATTAAAAAGGCCGGGGTGTCGGAAGGGGGAATGATTAATCGTCGAGCAATCTCTCCTATGCGTTCGCAAAAAAACAAAAATGAGAAAAAAAAAAGGAAAACATGCGTGGGCGAACACGAGAACAACTGATGACATGACGTGTTTACGAAATGTATCGCATGATCTTGATCCAAGGCGTTTACTCCTTGACTAATATGACACTTATTATATACAAATCCGCATACGGGATATCCGATAAAAAAATGTGTAACATCTTATCGACGGTCTCTATAATCTATTAGAAAGTCTTACTATATTAAAAAAAAAAAAAGAAATGTAATTTGATAATTAAAAGTAAAAATCCGTTTCGAACATTGAAATTCCTCTCTCTTTTCCAATTACAATATTTGTATTTAGGTACTATATAAAACTGAGAATGCGATTAAAATAGATGAAAAAAAAATTATGAAAATATTAGTCGTATGGTTAAATTTATGGCTTAAAATATTCCTTTGATATTGGAAATTCCTTTGATTTATAGATTCTCGAATTCTCTCGACGAGAGCTCCGTGAGTTTTACTTCCAGAGACTATATTTTTAAATAATTTGAATGTAGAATTAAAAATTTGCAAGCGTCAGACAAGGACTTGATAGAGGAAGATCAATTCCTTTGAGAATAAATTCTCGCAGAGTGTGCAGAATCTTTTCTAAGATATCCCGCATACGAAAACGCGAACTCGAGATGTATCGACGATCTAATATATTCCTTTGATACGTTGAATCGCGCACATCCAACTTACTGAATAAAAGGCACCTTTACGTATCGCGATACTAAATAATTTTTCGAATCCAATGATATATTCACTCGCATCATCTGAGTAAACATCATACACAGCCTTTTATCTTTACAGCGGAATCGTCAAGTCCTTAGAAAACACGTGACAGAAATGACATCTGTGACCGGTGTGACAAATGTGACTCACGTAAGATATAGTTGTGACAAAATAAAAAAAATGAAATAATAAATCTATAGAAAAAATAATCAGTAGGATTTCATAAAACAATTTTCTTATAAATAAAATAATAGCAACGTATATATTGCACCTGCACAGTTCTGTCTTAATATTCCGGTAAAGGCAAGCCTATAAGAGCGAACGTGATGAAAGGCTAATTCTATCTTTACATCAATTTTACATCTAATTATTAATTCTATAAATTTTACATTTAATTACTAATGCAACGAAATGCATTGTTTCTCGAAGCAATAGAGTAGAATAAGACACAAATAAAGAAAAAAAAAAATTTGTGAAATGTCCAGGCGTGACAAATGTTAAGAGCTTCTTCCCTCATGCTCTCGGGTAAAAAAAAAAAGTGAGGTCTAAAGCGAGGCATAACTCACTGAGTTTGAAAAGGTTGCGTCGACTGAACGCACAAACGCACAACGTTGGCATTAGCATTGACAAGATTGGCGAGTGTTATTCCGCGTATTTATGGATGCACAAGAGGTTAACGCCGCGCGGACGAAGGCCTCAATATATCCAATCAACATTGTTCTAAACGCGAGTCTTATTCCGCATGAAGCATGAATATGTCGGCGGGAGGTTACACGCTCGTGACATCTCAATATGTCTAATCAACATTGACAAACGCGAAGGCCTGGCTCCGCGTGGACGCGCGAAGAAGGTAGAGATTACATCGCGACAGACGTCTCAATATGCATAATCAACAGGAACGAGCCACAGGAATGCCCCGGGCTCTGTCTATCTCCTGTACGGGATCCGCGACCGTGTTGACCGAAATCTCAATACGTCTAATCAACATCATTCGTGACACGTTACTCTCTCCGGGATCTTAAATTATCTTATCAACACGGTAACACGTGTAAACCGCGGCGAGTATCTATAAATACCGGGGGAGAGATTGCATCACGTGTGCGAGACGCGTATCAACATATGAGGCAGGCAGCAACAACGCCGCACCGCATATCTGTAGACGTTATAAGGAAAGAGGTCGCATCTCGCGCATACGGAACACTTCGATACGCCAGTCCCGACGAGGGGAAACGCTAACGTCCGCGTGCTCGTGAACGTGCAGGTAAACGGGAGGAGATTACGTACCCTGGGGACTCGGTAGGCGAGAGACGCGCTTAATCAACGCGGACACGAGCGCTGGCTCCGTGCATCCATAAATAGGGTTAAAGAGACATCGCGTCACCTCGACGCACGCAGCTACGGCGTCAAAACGGTGTGCCGCGCATACCACTGTACACTCGCGGTACGCTCGGCGCATGAGAGAAAAAGAGAGGTTACGCATCGAAACGCTCGCGTTGCCCGGGTCGCGGCGAAGGATCACCATCGTCGTCTTCGGCGACAGCGGCGACGGTGGCGGCGGCAGCGGCGGCGCGCAGCGCGAGCGTTGGGAAATGTGTATATGTGGTGCAGGGTGGTTACTACTCACCGTGTGGCTACCATAGGGCCTAGGAAGGGTGGTATTGCTGCCGGAGGTAGGGGTAGACACGGGGGTGGCGAGCCGCTGTGCTGTCTCTGTGCGACGAAGACGATGCGTAGACATCAGGCGGCACGGGACGCACCTCGTCGACTATGCCGCTCGTCGTACACACAGGTACCGTGCCGCACGCACCACGTACACGCGCCGTCATCCGGCGACGGTGATTGTAGCAGAGGGGCGGAGGAAAGAGAATAACCCCGAGAAAACCGAAGCTCTTTCGAGGGAGAGAGAGACGACCCGGGGGGGACTCTCGCGATCTCGCGGCACACACACACGCGCACGCACGCACGTACACGGGCACCCCCGAGCGATGGCAGGAGACAGGCGGCGGTATGGGAAAAGGGAAGGGGGAGGGGAGAGCCGGGGGAAGAAAAACACTCGCCGGATTAACTTGTCACGAGGCTCCGAGAGGCGCACCAGGAAGCGTAGTACTCCAGCGACGACGGCGACGACGACGACGACGACGACGACGGCGGCGGTGGTGGTGGTGGCGGTGGAGGATTAATATGGCCGTCCCTCGGTTGACACTGGGGCTCGGATCGCGCGTAAAAGCGTGCGGCTGCAACGCTGGCAGCGGCTGCGACGGCTGCTCGGTGCGGCTGGCGCGGCGGCGAGATGGCACGGTGACGCGACGACGACGCACTTCGTTGGCGGCCTCGTAGCTCGCGTACGACGCGCACGCATTTGCTTCACTCGCGGGGAAATCACCACGCACCACCCGCGGCGATCACACGATGACTCGGCTGGAGAGCTCGAAGCGCAACGTAAAGCACACACACTCCGATGTGTATACGCGTATCCTTCCTTCACCGTCCTCCTCCTACCCTCCCGCGCACTCGTTCTCGTTCCTTCAGCTTCTCGCTCTCGCCGGGATTTTTTCTCTCCACGCGCCAGCGGCCCGGCGACGACGATCCCCTGCCGATACTCGTCACGCCGCTTCCTTCCTTCGCTCGCTGGTTTTAATCCTTCTCGAGGAAGCTCCGAGTAGCCGTGATCCCGCTCACGCTCTCTCACTCTCTCTCTTTCACTTCTTCACGTAAACGTGCGCCCGATGTTTCCGAGCTCACGTTCTCACTCGCCGCGACGGGGCACGTATACGAGTTTCGGAACACTCGTTATCTCTGTCTGTCTCTCTCTCTCCCTCTAGCTAGCTGTCTGTCCTGCCTTCGTCCTTTCTCACTCGCTCCGTCACCAGCTCTCTCTTTCTTTCTCTCTCGCGCCCGCACGTTTTTCCTCGACCGTTCCGCTGCCGACCGTCGTCGGGGAACGCCGACGGGGATGGGACACTCGGTGCAGCAGTCGCACGAAATCTTGACGGCACTTGACGGGATCAACGGGGCCACCACCTTCGCTGTGTCTCTCGTTCTCGCTCACTCTCTCCTCTAGTCCGTTCGTCGCCCGCGACGATGCTCGATGCACGACGGCACGGTCCACACGGCGCACGCGGACGTACGCACGGCACGCACGGCTATCTTCACGCTGCGCGAGGACGTGACGCGACCTCGGTGCGAACGACAACGTCAACATCACCACCGTACGCTTTCGTGGCGGCCATCTTTTTCGGGGATACAGTGGCGATACGCGAATCGCGGAACGTGAAACGCACGCGCGTACATGGGTGTTACGTGCGCGAGGGCGCTGCGCGCGCGCGAGCGAGCAAGCGGGACTGGCGCCGCCGCGCCGCGCCGCGTCGCACGGCGTTTACTCGTATCCGGCCTTGCCCTGTGTGCGTCTGTTCTGTGTGTTGCGTATCCCGTGCGAGAGACCGCAGGGGCGGGTGCCGAGCGCGAGAATCTGGTGTTTACAAAATGTCTCGTTGAATCTGTAAACAATTAAAAATAATGGGCGTGTTCAAGCCAGCTGACTGAATGGCACCTTAATGTACACGCTGAATTGTCTATATAGAGAACGATTATAGTTTTTTTTTTTTAATCGAGCATTTCTTTCGTATCTTCCACGAGAGATGCGAGAGAGAGCGAGTATCAAAATCAAATTAAATTGGAATACATTTAAAGATTTTTAGGGTAGAAATGATGGAAGTTAATTTGCGCAACGGTGCATCGAGATATACATCGCTCTTTAATAAGATTCTTATAAAGAGCGTCTCGCGAGAAGTGAGAAAATAATTCACGCTCGTAGGTATCGTTGCCGCGTCTGTGAAATTTATGTAAAAATCAAGATCGCGCACCGTCGAGATCATCATCTTCGTCGCATCCCTGATTCGACGCACACGCGGTGGGCGAACCTGTCGCGTATGTGTACACGGCCGCGGTGTGAGCAAGCACGCGATACCGGCTGGCCTGCCGTGGAAGGGGACGAAATTACGCGCACAAGCAGTACGTACGAACGGCACGAACGCTCGGCGGCCATGATGGTCCGGTCGGCGGCGGAGCGGCCGACTTTGACCGAAGGAACGCGGAACACCGACCGACGACCGCGCGTTCCGCGTTGTTCAGCCACGGGAATTGTGGCGCCACGTTCGACCGTCTCGCAAAGCCGCGACCAATGTTGTCGCCGGTAATCGCGACGCCTCACGTCGCCGAAAGCTTGTCAATGCTTGAAAATTCTCCGCGATCGCTGGAAATCGCAAAACATTAAATAAACGCGTCCAATTGAATTGTGCGAGAATTTAAAGTTTTATATATATGAGCAAATGAACTAAAAGGATTTTATCAATATATTTTACATTTCGCGCTTAGTTTATTTAGATTGTTTTATGTCGCTCTTCGATATTAAATACATTGTAAAAATAGCGTGCAAATAAAATATAAAAATATATTTTTTTATGATTTCTGAATTCTATTGATATAAATATGATCGATGTGTATATATATATATATATATATATATATATATATATATACACACATTGAAGGCTGACATTGAGACCGATGAGATTTCCATTTATCAGCAATTGGCAGACATGAATGATAAGCCAACAAGATTTTTTTTATAAATACTTGATTAATTAATTTTTCACTTTTCACGCCAAAATGTAAAAAATATTTTCTCTAAAATCATTAATTTGCAAAAAATTGCCATATTCATACATCGTGTTTTTTAACTTTTGCTATTTGCTCTTTGAAATTCGTTTTAAAATTAATTACAAAATGACAAATGTAAGCTCGCTTGTTTTATTCGTTCCATTTAGTATGCTGATTTTTTTAAATTTCAAATATGTTCTAAATTCCACGAGTATCATTTTTATGAGTGGAAATCTCTTTTCCCCTTCTCATAAACAACGAATTATGTGATAATTGTAATAACATGTAATACGTAATATACAAATTAATGGGTTAATAATACGCAATAAGTTTTCCTTGACAAAAAACAACTTCTTTAGAGCGCAAAAGTGGAGCACAGAGCGGAAAGTAAAATAGAATCATTGCTTTCAAAAGATAATTCTATTTCCATTTGATATCCTATAAAAGTAATCCCAAAAGACATTTTAATATTTCATTCTTGTGCGCTTTGTATAATAAAAGTAAAAAGATTTTTAATATACGAGAAACATCAAATACGGAATTTTCTTAAGGAATAAACTTCGTTGTGTTAGAAAAATGTTGTACAAACTTGTGCTTATAAATTTGCTCTCTTATATAAATCGCAAATATATATATGTATAAAGATATCTTTTTTTCTCCGTCAACAGACTATATATTCGTTTGCTTAGAAATAAATGCTTTTGATTGTATGTACACTCAATGTACAATAGGCGTTTCAGAGCAGAGCTTGAAATTTCGATGCTGCGGATCACATCTCGCGCATCTTGCAGCATCGGAAATTCAACTCTACCGAAATATCAGTTTCTATCGTTGTAAAGACGTCTTAAAGGGAGATGGGAATGTTTCATGTGTACTCCATCGAAATTTATGCTTTGAAAAAAATAGAATTGTTTGTAGACATATAGACTTAACTCACCGCCGGTCTAACCAGCGATCTCGCCAGCTGCGAGACTAATATTTCACAATTTCCTGCACCGCCGCGACGATGTTACGGGCACTGATGCCGTAACTGTCGAGCAATACCGCCGGCGGGCCAGAACGCGGTACATTCGGCACCGCCAGCTTCTTGACTATCACGTTCCTTTCCAAAGCGACCGCGGACTGGACCGCTTCTCCCAGGCCGCCCTCCGCATAGTGGTCTTCAACGGTGACGATCCTGCCGCCGACCTCTTTGGCATTCTTTATGACAGTCTGTGCGTCGATAGGTTTGATCGTGAACGGATCGATAACACGGACGTTGATTCCAGCCTTGGCTAACTCGTCCGCCGCCTTGATCGCCTCGTGCAACGTTACACCGGCGCCAATCACGAGCACCTGATCCTTCGCGGAAGATCTGACCACTTTGGCTTTACCGATGGCCAGCGGCTCGTCGTTCTTGTACAAGACGGCCGTGGCCGGACGAGAAGTGCGAATGAAGCAGATGCCCTTGGTGTTAGCCGCCAGTTCGACGGCCCGCTCCGTTGACACGGCGTCGCTCGGGTAGAAGACGGTAGAACCCGGGATCGCACGGAACAATGCGATGTCCTCTAGGCCCATCTGCGAGGGCCCGTCTTCGCCGATAGACACGCCGCAATGCGAACCGACGAAGTTCACATTCGTCTGAGATATCGCACCCATGCGGATCTGCGATCAGAAATCAATAATGCATTTATCTACCTCTAGCACAGAGATCAGCAATTAGACCGTATTTGGCGTTTCTAATCTTGTTCGCATTTATATATCTTTTTGTTATTTTTCGCGTGTTAGTTTTCACGATTTCAGTTTGCGCCTCACCTGATCGAAGGCACGCGTGAAGAATGTCGCGAAAGCGGACACAAACGCGACGGTACGATCTCTGCAAGCGGCACCGATGGCGACACCCACGACATTCTGTTCGGCAATGAATCCTTCGATAAATCTAGCTGGATCAATGGTTTTGATCTTCTCGGCATACGTGGAATTCTTTGTATCACCGTCCAGAGCTATGACACGAGGATTATTCTTTGCCAGCTGAAATGAAATAATTAAAATATATATTATATTATATTTATATTTTGAGAATGTGTTTATTTTGTTGAGATATACAAACGTTAAAAATATAAAAAAAAATGTACGAACCTTCGCAAGAGCCGTGCCGTAAGCTAACCTCGTAGCTACTTGTTCGCCCAGTTTGTAACTTGGAGGTGACGCCAATATAACGTTGCTGATGTCTACAATAGGAGCATCATCCACAAGTGGCTTTTGTGGATGTAATCCAAGAGGACCAGGGTTCTTCAGAAGTCCACTTAAATGCTGTAAGATTATAAATAAAAAAATGTATATATAAAAAATAAAAAATGATCATAATAAATTCTTAATGCTTACAATATTATCAATATTAATACATATATTCGGATCAATATACCTGAATAACGTCAGTCGCCTTATTGCCCAGAGGCTTGCCGTGCCAGTTTTCTAAATCTTCGATCTCAGGGAAGTTCTTGCCCTTAAAAGTCTTAGCTAAAATGGCAGTGGGACGTCCTTTTGTATTTTGCGCTTCATGGAAGGCCTGAGACAACATCATTTCTTTAACACCCATTCACTTGGACAATCGTATCGCTTATTATAGTTATTATACCTTCGCCAATTCTTCCACGTCATGGCCATCCACAACTAAGGCATTGAAACCGAAGGCCTCTAATCTTTTGCGGTACACTTCCATATTATGTTGCAGTGAAGTCGGTTCGCTTTGTCCAAGACGATTGATGTCAAAGATGGCACAAAGATTGTCTAACTTATAATAAGATGAAAAATGTAGGGCTTCCCAGATGGAACCTTCCGCCGCTTCTCCGTCACCAATCAAACAATAAACACTAAAAGATAAATTAAATGTCCGTTATTAGAGAAATTAGGGAAAAAAGAGAAAGTAGAATTTAACCATTGAAGCAAAAAAATTCAAACAATTTAAATATAAATAATATAAATGTTGAAATTCAATTCAAACAATTTAAATATAAATAATATAAATGTTGAAACAATATAAATAATTAAGTAGCATACCGGTAACTGGCTTTGTCGTAATTCTTTCCGACATAAGCCATGCCTGCGGCAACTGAAAGGCCTTGTCCTAGTGAACCGGTTCCTACGTCTACAAAATTCAGCCTCGGGGTAGGATGTCCTTCCAGATCGCTATCGAATTTTCTCAAATTCAGCAACTCGCTAGACGGGAACAGGCCTGCTTCCGCCCATGCTATAATAAAAATATAAATGTAAAATATTTCATAAAATAATTGATTATTCAAAGATATCAAAATAAATGATAAATTATAATTAATATTATTAAATGAATAACATTAAAATGTATTAAAATATTTAATTAATAATAATTTTACTGATTATATCAAATTAATTATGTTAATGAAGGACAGAAATTTATTGGCAGTAAATTTACCTGCATAAAGAATTGGAGCCGCATGGCCTTTACTGAGGACGAATCTATCACTGTTTGGATCACGTGGTGCTGATACTTTGTAACGCATTGTATGGAAGAAGAGGACGGACATAATTTCGGCCATGGACGAACATGATGTCGGATGTCTAGAGCAAAACGAAATATAAATCAATATATAATTAAATATAAATCCGAATAATTCGATTACAGTCGTTTCGGACGATAAAAAATATTTCACAAGCGATACTTTTTTTTTGCTAAATATCGGTTTACACATTGGCGATAATTCTGTTCACGTAATCGAACGATGTTTTTCTAAAATCATTTGCGGTCGTGGCAAGGTCAGAGTATCGACAGTATCAGAATATCCCATCTTCGAGTATACGCGATCCCCCTTCCCGTGAAGGGTCACAGAGGCAGCATCGCGATATCCATGAATATGATAAACATTTATTACAAAATATTATCGTCTATCATCAACTGCTATATATAATTTCATTCAAATACGCTTAAAGTAGCTTCTATTATATATATCTTCTATCATTATCTCCTATATGTCATTTTATTAAACTATAATTCAAGAATAGATAAATGCAGTTCAAGTTACTAATTATTAAACTGAAGAAAAATCGTCTTAAATTCCAGAATCTATTACTGCGCAGTAGTAATTTTACAATTTGCATAACTTATTTAATGCGGTTTAAAGATTACAGATAATGTCTGGAATTCCGTTTGGATAAGGAAAAATCTTATCCAAATGCCCGCACAGATAAAAAAATATACGTTTAGAAATACGTTTAGTAAAGTTAATTTTATAATTTACAATCTCTCGTCGTACCCGCTCTTTGATGCTTCAGTCGCTCGCACGCTCTCGATACGCAGCTTATTTGCAAGATCTTGGAGCTTTTCCATGTTCGTGGCTCGCACCATCGTGAACTGAATTACACACCGCAAGTCCTTTGAGACAGTCGACAACGAGCAACAACGAGCGTTCGATCGTGACTGCCGGCGAAGAGGAGTTTCGGCAAACGAACCGACTGCGCGCGATTATCTCCCTACCTCTTCGACTCGTCACAACGACGGCGACGGCGAGGATTGCGGCGATATATAGAGATATAGACCGTTCCGAATATATATAGGGTGTCTCGAAACATAACGTACCAATGCGAAGGACGAGCGCGCGCGCTACATTAAAGTTCGTCACTCCTTCATAATATTTCAAATTTGTTATCATCCAACTCGAGTACATGATTACTCTGATTGAAATTTTCACTTGAATTTATGCTCTTTAACAATGCCATTATAATTACACTTGCGCTTGCGTTTCTCTATCTTAATGGTTACTCCGGACTCCGGATTTTCGTGACGTGAAATTGTAAATTCTGAAAACGTCCGGAAAATCAGGATCTTATCACTTTATTTCCGCCAGTCGCACTGGCGCGTTCAGTGAAACATGTAAATGTAACTTTGTAATGTAAAGACATTACAGTGATGTTCTATAGAACGTTCGCAATACATAGCATACCTGATTTGCATACCAGCAATTCAAATGTTTGCAGATCGTATCTTACATAAGCGCATTTATGCACATCATTGTTTTTTTTTTTTAAGGAAAAAGAAATAAAGGAACTTAATAAAATTTTCATACGTTTTAAGTAAACTTTGGCTTCAAAAATATCATTTTTTCCTCTTAATTAATATTACCCTTAACAAACCTCTCACTCTTTATATCGAAATTCACATGCAGATCTTGTCTATTAATATTCATCGTTTATATTGTACACGATGAATTACTTATCAGAAAAAATCTAATACATTGCCATTATCACATTTCCTTCACACCGCGTGACCTCGGCGACTGTAAGCGCATGACTCCTTCACTTCTTACCTAGTTCTTACAGCCGTCCGCACATAAAATGAGAAATATTATGTAAAATAACAATCAATGTGAAAGGATATTAATCATCAATATCATTAGATATCCTTGCAAAACATACACAGCATATTCTTTTCATTTTCATTATAAAATGATGCTGTTTCCATATTATTGAGTTTATCATTAAAAATGTTTAAATAATATATAAATTTAATAAATATTATATATATATGTATACATATGTTGAACGTATCATAAACAATTTATTAACTATGAATGTAATGTAATGTAAATGTAAATAATAATGTAATAGATTAAATTATATCCTTCTTGAATTTTTTTTTTTAGTTTTTATAGAACAATATCGCTTCAATTGAAACAATAAATCGTTAATTCTTTTCTAACTTGAAATTATAAAAATGCTGAAAACGCGAATTATAGAGCGTGAGAACGCGCTCAATTCAAAGAAAAACTAATGACCTAGCAATTTCTTAAATTAGATCGTTGCCAAGAGACATCCAGCAGTAACAGCAGCGCGATAAAAATCATGAATAGCATGAGTGAAATTCATAATTCAGCTTATTCTAATAACGCGATGTGATCTCATACAATTGTAATAAATCGTGCGTACAAATTGCTAGGTGAATTAAAAAATGACATCTAAAAAAGAATAATGTTGCGTGCTTCGTTTTTTTTTCCATTTCGAGGCACAAATCGATAAAATTGTACTCCATTAAATTATCTATTCACGCTCCAGATACGTAACATGTAATTTACATCGATTATTACATCCTTGCTCATTACGAATGAATACGGTGATCATCTTCGCCTGATTATAAAATAGGAATCTGTATATCAAATGAATTACTTATATCGATTTGAATATTACGCTTCTATGCTCCTGTTTTCACGGAAATACATTCTATCTATCGTTCGTCTTCATTCTAGAAAACTAAAATGCCTTCCTTCAAGAGCGGATTATGTTAAATGAAGTCAACGATATCGCGCGGAAATCGTACGACCGCGTTAGAACGCTGAATCGGCATTTTTACGGTTGCGACTCGCACAGCTCTGGTGTGCCGCATTACAATTTGTATCAATTATTTATTGATAGCCGCGTTTTACATTTACATAGGGCATGACTGGCGCGACGATCTTATCAGGAAATGGCGCGAATCTGTCGGGTCGTAGATACATGTCAAGGTACGTAGATACTCGGGCCGTAGATACTCCTTAATTAGTATCATCAAGAGACGTAGCGTTTCGCGCCAAGTAGTATATTTTTCATTCTTATACATCATTAAGCGCATATTAAATACGCGTGACTGAATGATCACGTACGTGTCTCAAGCTCTTTACTTAATTATATCCTCCACCGGCAATTTTTCAACTCCTCTCCCCCTCCTTCACCTCCTGCCCCCTCCTCGTCGCGAGAACGATAAGTTTGTGCCGTTTTAAACGCATGGAAGGCACAACGTATAATAAACTAATAACGCAAACGACATCTCAACGGTCGCCTCTCGATCGATTCACGCGGGAATTTCCGAACCTGTGCGGTGGTTCGGTTACATCACTAGACTCGTAACGCGTAACAACAGCGCGCGGCCACGCGCGTTTTCGCGTTATCATCGTCATCCGGCGGACCGCCGACGGCGACGTGCCGCCCCGCGTTCGCGTTCGGTGGTGTTCATCCCGGTCGCAGGACCACCGGGACGACCGTGTGCTCCGCTTATCGTCGCCGGGCCGGTTAATCAGGCGGATTGGCGAACTCACCCGGACTTACTGGCCTGTGTCGCCTCGACTGCGTGGATCCTCAGCTTGTTCGCGATGTCCCGCAGCTCCTGGATGGTCTTCGACTCCGGCTTGTGATAGTTCGCCATGTTTCGTGTCCGCGTGCGTTGCGTACGTGCGTCCTGCGTGTCTACGGTGAGTACGGCTTCGTTGAACGGCGTCCGTGCGTGGGTCCCCCGCGGCTTTTCCGACGTTCGTCGACGGTACCCGTAAACGTGCAGCGAGCTGCGAGTGTGCGCACGCGAACGTCGCGAGCGCGCAACAAGTACGTAGATTCGCGGGAGCGCGAGGACGCTCGAAGATGGCCGAGCGCGGCCGAGCGCGATCAATTCGGCGACCATAGAAATAACAACGATCGGTAGAACGGAGAGCCGCATGCGATTAGTCGGTAATGTCGGTAACGTCGTTTTGTATTTAAAGGTCTGTTCTTTATAGCCGTAATCACGTATGCAATGTATACGTATTGCATGTTATCCACTATAGCGATTGAGATCGAGATTAGATTGGGATTTAATCAATCAAATCCAAAATTTACTGAACTTAATATTAATTATTTGTCTTCTGATTGGTCAAATTTCAGTCCAATTTTAATCTCAATCGCTAGTGTGATTACGGCTTAATTAATTAAGTCTTATATCGATCTCAGTATCCGTCACTATAAATTAGCACTGCAGTTTCGTCTTTTTCCATAGAGTAACAACTTCCTTTTCATAATTAACTAATTTCCTGCCACTCTGTTTCTCAGATTGTCAGCTGTAATCTATACTGATGTTATTCTTAAAGTTGTAATGTTTAAAGTGTAGTAAATGCTTTAATGACAGTAACATTGATAAAGAAACATTAATTGCGTAACATTTTTCGCAGTTTCACGTCTAAAAACAAGAGCGTTATTGTTGCGCTTTATTCGTTTTTTATTGTTATTGACTTTAAATTTCGTGCACTTTACTGCACCGGAAAGTAATTAAAGCGCATGCGCGTATAGAGCACTCGCGTCTACGTTTCAATTTCATCGCTATGACAGATTTTCTAACCTCACTTTAACAGTCGTAAACATTGATATCTCGCTTCCCGGTGCTGAGCGACGCTTTAACTGAAATTTTTCATTTTATGGAAAAAACGCGTCAAATAAGTACATATTTGAATGATTTTTTGAGGTGACGTGTGCTAAACTAAATAATTACCAAAGACGTGAATATTAATTAAATACCTAGAACATTTTAATTAATTGAATAAAAGAGTACTTACAACGTTAGCATTAAATGAATCAGAATTGTTAATTTTTTTACATCCTCGATAATTGCGTTGTTAAAATATTAAAGAAAAAATGTTAAAGAATTTATAAAGGTGTAGAACTTAATGCGTAAATATCTTTATGCTTGTTTAATATTTTTTGATTTTTGAACTTAACCGTACCTTATAGTAACACAAATTTTTGGGGTTATTGTATATGTTGATATTAATTCTTAATATTTAATCACACAATAGTTTAAATTATGAAATTATAAAAAAATTAATATATCAGCATTTAAATAAAAACCTTACCTTTTATATAGCATGTGATCTCTATATGTTTTTATTTATTCTTTACGTTTACTTCTCCTAATTAATTCACTAATTAAATTAATTTTAATTCTACTATTACACTTCTACTTACTTTTAATTTTAATCTTACTATAATTGTTTACTTTGTGTTATTTCTAGGAGGGACAATGAAAAAGACTGCCTGCACGCACGAACCTGCGTATCAAGGATACTTTGTAGGTCACAAAAATGTAATTACAGCTTTAAGCTTTCATCCAAATGCCGATCAACTCATATCGAGTAATCTGGACAACACAGTAATGTTGTGGCGGTTGAAAAATTTGATGCCAGCCTACAAGTTCATGGCCCACAAAGATGCCGTACTGGACGTGTGCTACTCACCAAACGGAGACGTTATGGCCAGTTGTTCAAAAGACAGATCCGTGAGAATTTGGATTCCCAAAGTTAAAGGGCATTCGTTTGACTTTAGAGCTCACAGCTCTGCCGTGAGATCGGTACAGTTTAGTCCCTATGGGGAGAAGGTAATTCTTGCACGTTTAGTTAATTATTAATTACATTTTGTCACAGATCATGCCACAGACGATTTTATACAATTGTTTATCGATACTTTTAGTTGGTTACCGCATCGAATGACAAAAGTATTAAGCTATGGATGCCATACGAAAGAAGATTCCTCAAGACTTTTAGCGGGCATACGTATTGGGTGAGGTGCGCTAAATTTTCTCCGGACGGTAAACTCTTGGTGTCGTGCAGCGACGACAAAACGATAAAAGTGTGGGACATTACCAGCGGACAATGTGTCAAAAATTTTAACCAGATAAAAGGTTTGTCGAGCGCATCGTAACGTCGTATTTCAGAAACCTGGAGTAAAATTTTATCTCTGTAAAATCTCTAATCTTTGTATTAGCTTCCGCTAAATATGTGGAGTTTCATCCAAGCGGCGCAACTATTGGATCAGCACACAGGGATGGTTGTGTTAAATTGTACGATCTGAGAACAGACTCTTTGTGTCAGCACTACACTGCTCACAAAGGAGAAGTGAATATGATCAAGTTCCAGCCAAATGGAAACTTCATATTGACAGCTTCTAACGACTCTACAATGAAGGTAGTTTAAGACTTTGATTTCACGTAGCGTAATTATCACCGTATTTGCTGACAAGATGTATCGATTAGATTTTAGATCTCTTGGAAGGCCGTCAAATTTATATTCTCAAGGGCCATGATGGGGCTGTAACATCCATAGCATTTTCAAAAGATGGCAAGCTTTTCGCTTCTGGCGGCACGGACCAACGAATTCTAATGTGGAAGTCTAATAATTCGTGTTCGAATGTCCGAACCAGTAAGATTTCACCAGTAAGATTCCAGCGAATGCCTGGCGTTTCTATCAAACAGAGACTTGATGCGGATGAAAAATTGAATAGTGACGAACATGAAGAAGACATACACGAGAAGCAGGATCAAGAGAAAGTAATAACTTATGCAAATAATTTCTTAAGCTGTAGAAAGTAACAGTTATCATTTTTTATATAAAAAAAAACGTACAGCTAGATTGCATGTCAGAGACTATAAATTTTATGAAATGTATCATTTTTTCAGTATTTATCAGATACATTAGAAAAATCGTATCAGGAATCAGATAGAAGTCCAGAACTGCCAATGAGAAGGATGAAACCTGACGTGATCAACATGAACATTAAATCTTCCGGGAAAGACTGTGTGACGAACGTGCTAGTCTCGCAAGATCAGACATCGTCCGATGCATTTTCGTCTAATAAGAAAACATCTGTGAAGACAGTAGAAATACTCTGTGATCAAGTACAATCGTTACATCATACCGTTAATGTGCTAGAACGACGTTTTACAATATTAGAAGAGATGCTTAGCAGATTAACTTCTTCAAGTGTTAACTCGTAAACGTTAATCGCTTGGAATAATATGTATATATGTACAATATTGATTGAAACTGGTTGATTTTTCAAATAGTATTTTGATTGAATAGTTTTATAATGCATATTAAATTACGAAATTCAGGAAAATTTGCTAACAGCTATTATTTCAATGCTTTATCTTACAAATATAAAGAGAGAATGTATCTCGTGTTACATTATAGTAAATTGAAAAAACTAATTTGTAATATGCAAGCTGCTTATGATAATAGAAGATATTTTATTATATGTGATCTCAAATATACTATTTTTGTATACATATATACAAGTGATCTTAAATATACTATTTTTATACATATGAATAAATAATTAAAGTATAATTTTATAAAAGTACAATACCCTATATCTTTATATCATATTTAGCAGCATCTGTGCATTACGATTATATCATATAATTCATTTCTTTTAATGTGTCTCTGAAAACTGAAAAGTTTTTCCTATTTTCTTAATTATTCCTAATCTTATTCGAACCGAACGCAATGATCATGAGAATAAGTCTTCCCCGGAAAATCAATCTTGATGTCAAAAATACCTATTACAGTAAATAATGAGATACTTTAAACATAGATCATAACGTACATCTTTTTTTAATTTCAATAATTTGAAATATGCCAAAATGAGTTAATAGATGACATCAGAAAATAAAGTTTTAATTGAATAAAATTATCGTTAGAATTAAAAGTAAATTCGCGTACACGAATAATCGCGCTATTTTGTGGTAGAAAATTATTCCTGTCACTTCCGAAATTTGTGTCCTTTGAAATTTGATTTGATCAGCGTGGTTGTTGACATCTGTTTGAAATAAATAAGTCTATCGAACTATTCTTGAGAAGTGACAGTCGTCAAAGTCATATAACGTTCGGACGCATTGCATGAACGTGTTCCATATATTTTCCATAAGTAAAATAATACCGTTATAAATAGTCTATATCTTTGCGCACGAATAATTTGTATAATTAAGAGATAGGAGTGAAAAAGAAATATTCGTTAAATATAAGGTAATTATATATAAATTGAATAAAACATACAATATTCACATTAAACGAAGTATTGTTAGTTTTTACGTTTCCGCGATAATTGCATTGTTCGTATAAAATTCTAAAGAATTCATAATGATATAGTACTTTCGTCATATTTTCACGTTTGTTTAATATTTTTTTAATTTGTATCGCACGAATAATACGAATTTTTGGAGTTATATATATTATTGGACTAACTCTTAATATTTACTTGTAATATAATTCTATCAAAAATGATATCAATTTACATCAAAACTTTACTTTTCACTGTTTATCACGTGTGATCTTGCTTTTCATATTTTTAATTATTTATTTTGTGAATTATTTTATTATGCCAGAACAATGGAAAACAAGACTGCCTGCAAGTTTAAGCATCACGTCAGTTTGTCAGCACTGGTGACAATTTTTCTTAGAATTCTTCATAAGTTATAATTTTAAGTAGTTATTTTAAGTAGTTATAATTTTTTAGAATTTTTCAGAATTTTTGTTATAACTCTTTTAGAAAATTTCTCAGATTTTTTTTATACAAATTGAAATACTTTAAGTGAAAAACAGAAGAAAATCTACATCTGTTTTTAGAATTTTTTTATATATGTTAAATATTCTGAAATATTCTAAGCTTTTTCGCGTTCTTTAATTTCTGAAGAAAACTTATAACATCTGAGACGAAGTTTAAGATAATTTTTCAGAAATCTTCGCAAACTTAAAATATGACCAAATCCTTAAAAATATGTGAGATATTATTAGAATGTTTTTCGTCAGGAACCTCACGATGATGCCATTACAGCTTTAAGCTTTCATCCGAAAGCTGATCATCTCGCATCAGGTAGCTTGGATACAACTGTAAAATTGTGGAAATTCAACCCTTGTAGTCTACCTAAAAAGTTTACAGCCCACGAAAGCGGTATCGCGGATGTATGCCATTCAGATGAGCTTATAGCCAGTGCTTCAGAAGATGGATATGTCAGAGTTTGGGTTCCTAAGCTTAAGAAACATTCGTTATTCTTTGGATTTCACGAGTCTGCCGTGAGATCGGTACACTTTAGTCCATGTGGAGAAAAGGTAAGTAGACATTTTCATTTAATTATTAACCATTTTGTCACAGATCTTGCCATGCAGGCGATTTACATAATTGTTCATCGTTTAGTTGGTTACCGCATCGGATGACAAAAGTATTAATCTGTGGTCACCAAATAACATGACAATCCTCGGCAGATTTAATGAGCACTCACATGGGGTGAGGTGCGCTAAATTTTCTCCGAATGGTAAACTGTTGATATCGTGTAGCGACGACAAAACGACAAAATTGTGGGACATTACTAGCGGGAAATGTGTCCAAACTTTTTCTAGTCAGAAAATTGTTATGAGAACAGGTTCATCATCAGAAGGTTTGCCAAGCTCGTAACTTTATCTTAATTTTATCTTTTAGAATAAAAATCTTGAACTTAAATAAAATTTTTCTATGCTAGTTTGCCCTAGATATGTAGAATTTCATCCAAATGGCACAACTGTTGCATCAGGACACGAGGATGGATGTGTTTTTTTGTTTGATTTAAGAGCAAACTCTTTACTTCAGTATTATATTGTTCATACGGGAGACGTGAACATGATCAAATTCCATCCAAATAGAAACATCTTGTTGACAGCTGCTGACGACTCTACAATGAAGGTAATTTAAAACCTCAATTTCATGTAGCAATTTCAATAAATTATTATCATATTTACTGATAACAAAAAGTATCGATTAGATTTTAGATCTCTTGGAAGGCCGTGAAATTTCTACTCTCCACGGCCATAATGGGGCCGTAACATGCATAGCATTTTCAAACGATGGCATGCTTTTAGCTTCTGGTAGCACAGATCAACGTGTTCTACTGTGGAGATTTAACAATTTATATATGGATCCCCAATTCAATTCGACTCTACAGTTAATGTCCAGCCTTTTGCCTATCGAACGTGACATTGTGGATGCAAACTCAAACAGCGACGAACAACAAAAGGAAAATATATAAAAGAAAGTAATAACTTGATACGCAAGTATACTCTATTAAACTATAGAAATTAACGCTTGCATTTAAAAAAAAACAATGCTACTAGATCATATCAGGAACTGTTAATTATATAAGATATATCATTTTAGTGGTTATCACAACAAATAAAAGTTGGATTTAAAACACCAAACTATTAATGTTTAACATGAAACCTGAAGTGGAGAAATGGAATATCGACGAAGTCGACTCTCGAGCAAATTGTGTCAAAGCAAACATGCCAGTTCCACAAGATCGAACATCGCGCGATGTGACACCGTACTTCAGATTTAATCAATCTGAAGTAGAGACACTCTTGAATGAACTTTTAGTTCAGTTATCATAATTAGAAAACAGTTAATACCATAAAAAAAAACCGACAATACAAGCTGTGCTGCCCGATGTCTTGGAATAATATGTATATGCAATATTTAACTGATTAATTTTCCAAACAGAATTTAAATTTAATATTTTTATAATGCATGTTATAAAATGCGAAGAAATTTGCTGACAATTATTATTTCGATTTTCGATGCTTTATTATACATATGTTATACACGGTTGTGGGAATGTTACTTTAAAAAAATAACGCGTTACAGTTACTTGAATCGTTACTTTTTTGTAATTCTAAAGTTTAATTACATTGTAAATTTATATTATTCAATAATTATTGTTAAATGTAATAAATATTAACACGTGAACATTTTAAATTGACCAGTTTAAGGTCTGTATATGGACCAAGTTTTTCTTTGTATTACATATTTTTATAAAAAAGTTCAATTTATTGTTTTTGAACGTTAATATTATTATTAAGAGTACATTCTAATATTCACTATTAATACTGCAAATCTACAGTATGTATGTAATTTGAATTATAAATCTTCAATGTTTGATAGTGACTACCAGAAAAAAGTCCAAGATTCAGAGACAAAATATTTCAAAAAATAAATCAAATATCTATTATAAAAAAAGAAAACAAAGTAACGATAAAAGTTACAAAAAACGGAAACAGCGTTACAAGTCACGCATTATTTTCCAACTGATAGAAATATAAAAAATCAACGTGTATCTCGCATTACAGTAAATTCCAAAAAATATAAACTTGTAAACCGCTTAGGACGATAGAAGATATTTTAATATCTATAATCTTAAATATTTTTGTACTTTTGTATGTATCAATAAGCAATAAAGTGTATAATTTTCCTTTTTCATAGAAAAGATGCAACGTAAAAAATACCTCTGTTGCAATGTATGTTTAACATATTTAGCAGCACCTGTGTTATAATCACATCACGTAAATCACTCATTTCCTTTAATGAGTCCCTACAAACTTGCAAGTTTTTCCTGTTTTCTTGATCGTTTCTAAAACCTCAGTTGAGCCAAGGGTAGTGATCACGAATACCTTCTTGTTCGGCAAATCTATCTTGATGTCGTCGACACCTACAGCAAGGTATAATGTGTCAGAGATACTTTAAACATATGTATATATATATCATAACATACATGTGTAATTTTTCTTCATTGAAATTATATAATTGTATCTATGTTTGACAGTTCCACTTCCTTATATAGAATATATATATATTTAATCTTGTATAGAATATATATATATTTAATCTCATTTCACACGTTTCGTTAAGTTTACGTTTACCAATTGAGGTTACGTTTTCGTTAAGGTTATGTTTTCAGCAAAAAAGTATGTAACACCTTTGAAAGACGCGTCAATAGGATATTATTTACAGAACACGGAAATACGGAGAAGTATACGGAAATACTTTTCTTTTGTTTGCGTCCGCGTAATCGTAATCGACCGTTCTCACCTTTTTTCTTGAGTACGTTCTGCACGGCGTTCGAGCATCCTTCGCACGTCATTTCGACGCTGAATTCGTGTACCTTGCGAACAGATCAACTCGTCTCAAACATTCGTCTGACCCGTGTAAATTTGCATGAGATCGGAATATATTTTGTTGTTACCTGAGCTGCCATGATAAGGTTTATAGACGTCCCCGAGATCCGTGCGACGTGTCAAGCAATGCGGTTATTTGCCAAGTCAGATGATCAAGTATAGGATAACGTTAAAAATGTGCACACGACAGAAGCCTTATCTGCATCGTTATTAAAAAGATAACATACATATATATCGTATATTGATTGTTTCTGTGAGTATTTTAAACTGCAGTGTTTGTCAAAACAGACGTCAGACTCTCATGCCCGATAAAAACAATCCCGAGAGGACCTGCGAGCGAATGTCTGATTTACAATCTGTCAATACATTTAGCGCAAATATTATGACACATTAATTTTGCGTACGATAATAAGTTTGAAGAAAGCAATATTCGTTTTGAAAAATAGAATTTTTTTGTGTCCATTTGCACCAATGTGTAGATTAAAACTTTAATCTCGGTTAAACTTTTTATTTGTTTCTATATAGTTCTGAGAATTAAAAGAAGATAAAAAACAAGTTTAACCGAGATTAAAGTTAATCTACATTTTTTTAAGAAACAGATATTGAGTTTCACATTCGTTTTGAGTTTCGTTAATATTCAAAAATTATAATGCTTGTTAAATTTTCAAAACAATTTATGACGTTATGATTGTTAAAAATTATATTCAGGGAATCTTTATCAGAAGGGCTACTTATGTACTTTTGTGTACATCTAAATTTCAGATTTTACTTTACTTTGCATAGGTACACACTTTGCCCCTTATTATATTACAGATGAGAATAGAGTTTAAAAGTCAAACCTTTTCATTTTTTAAATAAAAAAAAAACAAACAAAAATATTTCTGAGTAAATTTTAATAACGTAAATATACTTTTATGAAGATTAAATAATCAACGGCTATAAATTTTCTATATATAAAAGACTGTCACCCTCCCAATAATTCCTCCAGTCTAACAAATACTTAAGTGATGTAAATAGAATAATTTGCATGATATTTGTCGGTAATTGAAAAGTAATATTAGAAAACTCTCAGGGGATTCAGTTTTTATTTTCATCCTTGCATCTTGACATAAGGTAGAAAAGTATTACGATCGAATGTCTAATAGTTGTCAAACCTCTGTATACCTCAGGACTGTCTTTTCTTCGACTGTGCGGCTACGCGAGGAACAAGCTTACATCCTACTTACAGCATGGTTTTACGAGCGTCTCGGCTAAAGGATGAACTTTGCGATACAGATATTTTTTTTTCCAGATCGACTATAATTATCCTACAATTTTCCTCTCTCTCTCTCTCTCTCTCCGTCTTTGGGACCGCGATGGAAATTCTATTCCTACAACTTTCGATGGCGAGTGTAAGCGAGTGAAATGTACAAATATGTCTGATAAATTTGTCCCTGTTGCTTTGCCTCTACGCCTTCTCACGAGTAAGAACATAGACATGGCACGGACGGCGACGGGATTTATTGGATGCCTTGTGCGAATGAGAGATCTTATCACAGTAATCAGTTCGGCTGTGTGTACTGAGAGAAATACCTGCTCTGCTACGTTTCACAAATCGGACACTCCGTCGATCTTCCGTCATACGTGTTTACTCCACTCATCCATACACATTTGTCTATAATCTAAATTTTGCACACTCAGTCATATTGCTCTATGGTGTTAGTGATAATCCTTAGTCGTTACACAATTTGTTAATACACCTCTTCGATACGCTTATCGAATACGATTTCCGCGGGGATACATATGAGACCATACTTACTGTAGCTCGAAACACTTTATCCTTTCCGTTCATCCCGGATGATAACGCAGCTGTATCCTCCCCTTCCTGTTATTCGTCCGACAAACGGAGAAATTTCTATGCTGACTTTTTTACGCTGACGAGGACCTGAGCGGGGACGGCGGCGGGGGTAATTTATAAATATCGCAGCTCGTTTTACGCGTTTATCGACGGCTATAGGGGCACGTCTGTTACATTTATTCGCCCTGCGGAAGCATCGGGATTAGCGACAATGCGGCTGAAAAATGCAAATTTTGTATTAAAAAAAAAATTGTATCCGGAACGACAAGCGGCATTTTTAATTAGTAATTTAGCTTTAGCTTTCTGACGCACTTCGTCAAAAGCGTTCGGGATGAATCACCGAGTGGACACAAATGGGAATTGCAATATACTGGCAGTCCGTAATTTCGTAGACTGTCATTCCCCAATTACACACATATGTCTTTACGCACAATTGTTACGTGTATTAATTAAGCGGTGTAACGAGACTCGGGACCCTTCCGTTAAAATATACCCGTTCTCTCAGTAAAAATATACGAGGGGACTATTTAAGTTCGGCCTCGACGAAAAAGACGAGTCACAGATACATGCAAACCTGCGAAAGGGCGCTCCCGCCCGACTGGAATGGACTGCGTGACATATCTCATTTAGGGGGTGGCGGGGGGCGGGGGGGGGGAGTAAATTTGAGCACACGACGTTATGAAATAATCATTGCTAACTGAGACTCGTTTTTGCTGATAGTCTATTCTATTTTCTTATTATTTCGATGTAAATGCGATGCAAACACGTTGCTGATAAATCATAAAAGTATAATGTCGAATGCTGTACGCAAGAGTCAATGTGATTAGGAAGATAGTTATACCAAAAAGAACAAAAAAAAAATGCAATTCTTTTGTACTAAGTAAAAGAGAGATGCGCTTCGTCACAAAAACAACAGTGGTTTATGGCATGACGCAATTCTGGAGATAAAAACTGAGCTTCGATTGCTTCATCGTGTCGTTTCACGCTCAGTCCGTCGGACTGACTGGATTGTAGCCTGATGGCGGATTAGCGTGAATCCAGCGTCAGAGGAAACTGTAAGTGTTCTGAACCGCTCTGCTGGTGGACGAAGCCGAGCTCTGTTGCTCCGCAACGGCGGCGCCCTGTTGCTCTAGTCTCTCCAACGATTCCATGTGCGTTCTTATAGAACCGCCATAAGTGCGTACCTATTTTATTAACATCTCATTAAGCACGCGTACGTATTTCTTAATCTTGCTTTATCTTATCTCACAAGTTTCTCTTAAAGTTTCTGGATTTTAGAAATAAAGCATACGTATGTCAGCTCATGTTAGAAAAAAGGCTCGTCAATATTTCAGAGAATGAAATTAAGCTACAGTACGAAAGAAAATAATGCTGAATGTAACAGATTTGTTTCATTGCGCTGTAAAGGATATAAGCAATTGACAAATGCAAATATCCATAGCACAAAATGGATGTTTCGAATACGCATTTAATTTAAATTTACAATAACTACAAAGTTACATGATCGAAATATTATTAATATGAACAATAGAATTATAAGTCTTAAATTAATCATAAATAATAATAAATCATAAGAAATACTGACGAAAATTTTTCTAACACTTGCGAAAATGTTAAGCAAACAGGATATTTCGTTCAAAATATTATTTTATCCATTTAATAATGTTTTTTTTTAATAGCTTCCTTATATAAATGTCGCAAGCGATTTAATTTTTAAATTATCAGAGTGCTAATTGGATTTCTGAACGCTCCTTTATTGCTTGAGGTAAAGTTTAAAGAAACAAAAATCTCTTACAATATGTAATTTAATAAAGCGTACCAGAAATTTCAAGAAAAAGCTTTTACTAAAAGCGAGCTCCTTGCCCCACGGTCATGTTTCTCTGAATGCTATAATCTCACACATTTATATCATTACAAACTTTTCACAAGAATTTCATCACACGGTAATAATTTTGTATATTTAAGCGAATGATATACAAATTTGATCAAATAATCATTTACAAAATAATAAATAAATAAAGGGGGTGTAAGAGTGCGCTGTAACATAATGTACCTTGAATATGAGAAAATTAGAAAAAATGTGAACATAAGAAATTTTTAAATAATACATTATTTGCTCTTTTTCGGATGTATGTATATATATTTTTTTTTTGAACATATATTAAATAAATTATATAACACAAATATCGGATTTTGTCATAAAAAGAACACAAATAGGGGTGCGTTGCATTTAAACTTTGTATATCAATCCATATGAATTTCCATCAAGTTTCCAGCGAGTTTGCGCAAATGCAGACACCGATTAAATCTGTCCTGTATCATCGACCATACGATAAATATGGGCGCTTTAGCTGGTTTATACTACTCACTGTCTGTAGATTAGACTTCAGACTGTGGGTGTTGGCCACTCGCGCTCACACAAGAGGAGTTAGACTTCCACTGCAGACTCTTACTTCTCTGGGCTCCAGAACTGCCGGAGGTCTCCTCTCTTGCGACGACTGTTGTTGTTGCACATTCGAGCTACCCGCCACGTTATGGTGTCCTGGCCGCGACGCGTGGTTCGCCGCCACTACGTACTCGGTTAACGTAACATCCGCGGTCCCGCCGGACTCGAGTGGTATCGCGTTCTGGCGAAAGTGTTCAAGCATATCGTATATCGCAGGAAAGCATAGATGTTGGACTCGGCAATGACCTTGATCATTTAGCGTCATCCGTAAATGCTGCAATGAAAACAAACACGTATATTAAAAAAACTGTTTGAACGTTGATTCGTCGTTAAATATTGAGGATAATGTCTGCAGTTACTTTTGCTCTTCCTTGGAAATTAAAGGTTAACACAAATTCGCCTTTCCTGGTCTCACTTTGCCGGACCAGGAACACACCGTGGCCATTAGCCGCGCTGTGTAATACAAGCTGCGCGGCATCCGAGCGAGGAAGGGTGCCATGAAACCATGGATATTCTCGTAAGCTACTCGACAAATCCAGCTCACCTTCGTTAGCGGACACTGCAAACAAATGTATAATTTTTTTACCTGCTCCGAACCTGTACTTGCCTTACCTTACTATCGTAATTTGAATTTGGTGTCTTCCTTACTTTGTTCGATTTCTTGCTGAGAGGAACATAACTCTAGATTACTACTGCTGCGCATGTGGAGTCTCGGAGGTAATTCCGGCGGATTGGAATAGTCATGCTCATGACTAGCGGAACGGAAGCTCTTGCTCGCCGAGTTGGCTCGCAGTCGATCACTGTCGGATCCGGCGGCCAGCGAGCCGTGGCCCAGGGAATCACCCAGGGAATCACCCGGCCCGGAGCCGGGCACGCTCGAGCTCTGCTGCACCGTCCGCATGCAGTATCTGATCGTCGCCAGCCACGACTTCATGTCGTTCGAGTCGTGCGCCTCGATGACGAACTCCATGTTCTGGGTCTTCAGGACGAACGTGTTCTCGTGATCCGGCATCTCGAGCGCCGTGGTCTCCCTCGCCTCCGTGATCGCCGAGCAGAAGACGCCGCTACGCGGCTTCACAGCCTTCGGCGGCGAGTAGAACTCCAGCATGTAGCCACCGATGGCCTTTATCAGAGCCAGCCGTGACTTCTCCCATTTCTGCGTCCCGTCTATGTTCTCCCCCATTAAGGAATTGACGATCCCCTCCTTACGACACTCCACCACGATCTTCGACAGCTTCGCCTTGGAGTGCTTGTCCTTGCGGTGCTCGCTGTGGGACAACTCGACCTCGTCGCTCTGTTGCTTGTGGAAGAAACTCTTGCCCTTTTTGAGCCCCTTAAAGGATAATCTGCGGAAGAAGGGTTTGTGGGTGGGCTTCGGCGACACTGCCTCTCCCTCATGCTCGGAATAGTCGCTGAATTCTTCGTGCGAGGACGCACGGACCGGTGCATTAGCATTTTGGCTCGCGACGTTTACGTCTTTTTCATTGGATGCTGCGCTCTTAGTGTCGTGCAACGATAGCGATCTAAAAAAATACAAAAAAATACGAGAGCCAACGTTATTATATGGATAACTTAAACTTCAAATATTTCAAATAATTCAAAAAAATAATTCATAAAATAAAATGTACACATTCTTATGATGCAAACAATAACAATAAATCATTCCTTGCGTAAAATAAGAACTGTAAATTTAAACTTCTAGATTTTTATCTTCTTATATGAATATTATTAAAATATTTCATATTTTATATATTTCATTGAACAATCTATTTGCAAGCTCTAATTTCTTATTCGAAATTGTTCCGAATGAAAGTTGCAATGTGCACGAAACTCAAGTCCCCCCCCCCCTCCCGCGGCAACGTTTGTCAGTCGGGGGGCGATTACTCCAATGTTTACTTCCTGACGTACGAAAGGTTAATGGTCACTAAACGGATTCTACAGCGAACGGTGCGGCGACGGCCGCGTAAAGAAAAAAAAAGGGCCGCGCTCGCAACACACACGCACCTCACGCTCTGGCGCAGATACTCGCTCTCGAAGTGCTCGCAGAAGCTCTCGACGAACTTGCGGAGGAAGTCGCGGTGCGAGAGGTTGGCGCGGGCGCTCTCGGGCAGATTCAGGCTAACGTAGGTGCAGAACGCCTTGGCGAAGTCGGAGGCCGAGGCGCGGGCGTGTCTCTCGCAGAACTCGATCCAGCCGGTCGCTGCTTCCGGCGACGCGGCGGTCGTCGCCGTGGACGACGTGGCCGTCGCCGTAACCGGTGCCGTCGCCGCTGTCGTCGTCGTCGTCGTCGTCGTCGCTGTTGCCACCGTTGCCACCGCCGCCGCCGCCGCCGCCGCCGCCGCTGCCGCCGTCGTCGTCGTCGTCGTCGTCGTCGTCGTCGTCGTCGTTGTCGTCGTCGTAGCCTCCGTAGCTATCGTCGTCGTCGTTGTCGGCGTCGTCGTTGTCGTCGACGCAGCAGTCGGCGGCGACGTCGTCGTCGTCGTCGTCGTCGTCGTCGTCGGCCTCGTCGCCGTCGACGCCGTTGTTGCCGTTGTATTAATCGCCGGCGATATCGCGGTGCTCGCTGTCGGCGTGCTCGCGGCGTAAACACTCATTACCGGCGTCTGGCTCGCGTAGGGGGCGGAAGATCTCCCCCCCTTGTGCCGCCACCGCCGCCGCCACCACCACCACCGCCGCCGTCGTCGTCGCCACCACCCGTCGCCCTCCACTCTCG
Source organism: Wasmannia auropunctata (assembly GCF_000956235.1). Taxonomy (NCBI): domain Eukaryota; kingdom Metazoa; phylum Arthropoda; class Insecta; order Hymenoptera; family Formicidae; genus Wasmannia; species Wasmannia auropunctata. The sequence goes on from NW_012026814.1 coordinate 3,403,138, forward strand.
ACCCACCGCTGCCGCCGTCGCTCTGCTCCGGCGATCCCCTTCACGAACGTCGCCGCCGTTGAGGGTGGATACGAGCGCGCGCGACAGACATATCACACCCCGCGCGTCACGTCGTACGCGCGCTCGCCGTAAAACTAATCACTGCTGCTGAATGGCCACAGTCGAGTAACACACACGAACACGCACATATGCATACATATATATGTGTATTTATATACACGCACACACTGCGGATTCTGTTAAAAGAAGGGGGAAGAGCAGACACGGTAAAAAGCGAGTATATCAACGGGAGAGGACGTTGATACGATCCTGGCGTGTGGGAAGCTCGTCGGGTTCCGACTTGAATAATACCCACGCGATGAATTCGCTATATATACTATATATACTTATATTCCCCGTTAATTCATTCGCATCGTACCGCGAGGGGGAAGGGAGAGAGCCGAATTAATCGACGCTGAGGCTCCGAAGCGAGTCCGGGGAGTCCAAAGGGGAGTCTTTCGCTCCTCGTTAACTTCACACTCTCGTCTACCTGCGACGATCTCTCTTTTCTTTTCCCCCTCTCTCACTCTCTCTCTCTCTCTATATATCCCTCTCGTCCGTACCTCCCGCTGCCGGGTGAACGATAGTGATCATCGGCGACTTCGTTGTGCTCTCCGCGCCGATCTTATCGAAGCGCGCGTGCCAAAGTCAATTAAGGACCCGCACGCGTGATACTCGCGCGTTCGTACCGTCGTCGTCGCCTCGCCACCGAGATATTTACGGGCATTACGAGGCACACGCGCGAAATGCGTGATACGCGCGACTCGCTAATGCCACTGGCGCACTCTGCTCATCTTCCTCTCCTTCTCTCTCTCTCTCTCTCTTCCTCTTTGGCTCTATCTCTCTCGGTCTTGTCGCGCGTAGAGGTTAGGCAGTCGCGTGGCCCGCTCTCTCGCACATGGAAATTCGCATTTAGGTTTCCTCCTCGTCAGAACGGTGCGTGCATATATGTGCTCGTATTTCTGCCTGTTAAAAATTATTTTGTCAAATACTCAATAATAATAATAAGTACTTATTTATTATTCCGCTGCTTTGCTTAGTCCGTTTCAAATGTTATTGTTCGACGGTAAAACGAGAAACCGATATGCACGATATTATCATTTGTAGTTATTGCCGAATTTGTACTTTCATGTATTGAAATTTATATAGTCGTAAAATAAAAAGAGTAATAAGAATAAAAATAAGTATAATAAATAAGATATAAGCTGATCACGATGCTTCTTCACGTATTATATTTTTAGAAGAACGAAATGAGAATACTGATTACTTTAACGTTTATATGTTAAATAATAATTAATGTAAATGTAATTATGTAATTTACAAGCGATCCTGTGATTGTGTCTTAATTTTGTGTATATTTGTTGTTATAATTCTCTTCATAATATTCTTTTTGAACTGAATGCTTAATTCTGTTAAATGATAAATATACATACATATACTTTTATGTATACATATATTGCATATATATATTAGGTTTATTTAGATATTAGATTTATTTTGCTTTTTTTTTTAATCTTCAAAAATTGTTGCGCTTGAAACGAGATAAATATATATATTCGGGCGTCGGAGGGAAAGAGAAAGAGCAACATTCCGAGTGTAAAAAGTACAAGCCTCACGAACAGACCCACCGTTGGAACCCTAGTGGACCTTTAACCTAGTTTAGAGTAGAGTGCGATAATTGAAAGTAGAAGTCCGAAATGATCGAATCTTGCACGAAGAGGCGAATGTTGTTGGGCATTACATTTTTAGGAGGGTAAGATTTTTCACGTATTATCCGCATTGAATATCAAATAACGGATCAGCTGTAGACTCGAGCCGTTAAACGAAGCGTTTGCTTGGACGAAAGCTCTAACTTCTTTACTGTACAACTGCATTCCCTACAGATTAACAGTTTTAGCGCTAATTATTGAGAGCCATTGGACGAACAGCTCGAGCAAGGTGTACGTCGATAATTACGAGAACAATTCCTCCTGCGTCTCCGGCGAGGAGTACGAGGTGATATCCGAATGCCATCCGTGCACGGCGTTTGAAATTGCCAGCGAGAGCATCGGCGTCTGCGTCCACGCGAGGTATAAGGAAGTGGTGAAATGCAAGAGCGGTGAAACGATAACGAGAAGGTGGGGGGCACACCCTAACGAGATTTGTGCGTATACGTATATCTACTTGGCTCCACTATTCTCATCGTTATATTTACATTACAGCTGTGACAGAGTGGCTTGGCTGGAGGAAAGGGCATTCTGGAAGTTCGAGGGTTTCATGTTCGCCACGGCGATCATCTCCTGCATCGTCGTATATTGGCGGGAGAACATATTGAGACAGAGGATAATCCGAAAAGTAGCGAGACAACTGCGAATTAGCGTGTGAGTGCTGTGTGCGAGTTGAGAAAATTGCGCGGATAGAAGTGAGTTTTATATTTTTATATTTTTATCGCTTGTTCAAAGAAGAGACTAGAGGAGAGAGAGAGAGAGAGAGAAATGAGTGAGGTATATTTGGCGATATTTTCCATGGCGGACTTGTGCCTCGCTCCGATAGAAACGTTGGTAACTCTTTTCACTATAAAATATTGCGAGTCTTTAATTGGTATCAAGCTAATACCGAGCAAGCAGGACTTGACCGAGCGGGCGTACGCGATAGATCTCACGAATTTCGCTTACGAGATTGTGAATGTTAATGAAATACCGTATTATGCGAGCTCGTGCGAATTACCGAATGTCACCGTAAACGAGAGCAGCTGCATGGCTGGTTTGTGTACAGTATTAAGGCAGATTGTAAAGAGTTCGAGTACAGAATGTTCAACGCACGACTGTACCAAGTTATTAGGCTTCAAGGGTTCCTGCCTGATGGCTTGCTCCGAGGCGAGCGTGTGGACTAAGTTCTGCGAGATAGATTTAATTCTTACTCTAAAGTCTTTAGACCTGAAGGATTTAGAGAGATCCGAACTGCCCGTTAGCTTAGCCAGATTCGAATGCCACATGTCTCAGCCGGTTAAATTGCACAATTTGTACAAGTACACGATGTGCAAGAAGTTCGCCGCGCTCGATATATCTAGGCGGGATGAGACAGGTCTGCCGGAACATGCGTACGCGGAGGGCGCGTGTGTCACGTTATCCGACATAATTATATTTGTGTGTATGCACATCCTGTTAAACGCATTTTCGAGCCACACGATATCAAAGCTGGTGCCCTTGACAGTTAAGTGGTACGACAGAATGTTGGAGGATCAGTTTATAACAAAATGCCTAAGTTGTCTACCTTCGTCGAAGAGTCGTAATTCGGACGTACTCCAGTACACACTTCCAGTTGTAGTGAACGAGAGCCTGTACAAGAGCGATCCTAAACGGTACAAGCCGAGGAGCCGGATTTACACGAGGCAAGAGGACATAGAGCATTCGTTGCGGCTGATCGAGGACATGAAGATCACAGTGCAGCTTGACGTCGAACCGTTCGGCGTGGGAGTGAACCTCGACTGGTCCGACGTCCCTTTCGACGCCACGCCGGAGGGCGGTCTGTTGCCGCTCGCGCGGCTGCGGCGGAAGCAGGAGCAGCTGCAGAACCTGTGCAAACCCGTTCTGAAATTGGCGAAGGCCGGAGACACCATTGTAGATTTCTGCTCGGGCAGCGGCCACTTGGGGATACTGATAGCGTATTTCCTGCCACGCTGCACGGTTATTCTGCTGGAGAACAAGGAGGAGTCGCTGAACCGGGCCAAGGAGAGGGTGCGCAGGCTGAAGTTGACGAACGTGAAGTTTTGCCAGTGCAACTTGGATTACTTCAAGGGGGACTTCGACATCGGCACGTCGTTGCACGCCTGCGGCTTAGCGACCGACCTGGTGATTCAGCGTTGCATACGGAAGAACGCGATTTTCGTGAGCTGCCCCTGCTGCTACGGCTCGCTGCAGGACTGCCATCAGCTAACGTATCCGCGAAGCGATGTATTCAGGGGACGTGTCAACAACAAAGAATACTCATACCTGAGTCATGCGGCGGATCAAACGCATGACGAACTGAACGTTAAGACTAAACAAGGCTACAGATGTATGGCAATTATAGACACGGACAGAAAGCTGTTCGCCGAACAGTTTGGGTACAAAGTTTATCTCGCTAAATTAATTCCAGAAACGTGTACACTTAAGAATCATTTATTAGTTGGTCTACCAAAGGATAAGTTAACACATGGCGATTCATGTGACAATTAATTGCGTCCGCTGAATGACTTTTGCAAATAAATTTATATTGAGAACATTATTTACACTCAGTAATTTTAACTCGGTAATTCCTCGGCACCGACATCAATATGTAAACATTTTTTATTAAAATAGCAAAACCTATTATGTATAAAACACGTTAATTTATATGTAGTGTCTTTATAATTCCAATTTTTAATTTAATAAAAATTGATCGGAAAGGAAAAAAAAATACAATTTGCTTTTCTATTTTAATAATATCACAGAGAGAAATCTTGAGAGTGGACATGCCCGTGTTTTAAATAAAACCCATCCATTAGCGTCTCAATGCATGTATGTACATAGTGTAGCCACGTCTATGAATATTTCCAACAGATAACATACTGCATCTGGTTTTCGAGTCTGTCCCACAGTGTTTTGAAATGGTTTTCTATGAGAAATAAAACATGAAAGTACAGAAAATATAAGCTGGTTCGACAGTTTCTATGAACGTGGTACTCCCATCACTAAAAAAAAACTCGACTATGCTATAATGAAGTACTAATTTATTGCTAGTTTATTACTCTAGTCGCGAATTTATTGCTCTCATTTATTCACAAGAAATTAATATCAAAAGTGCTAACTTCATATTATGCTATAAGCATCTCCACTCTCAAAAAATACGTACAGAATACAGTAAAAAAAATATATATATATATATATATAGAAAAGTTTTTTTGTTACCTTTTGCTTTAAGACACTGCAAAGAATCATCGAAAATTTTGAATAATTTTTTACTCTTGTATGTGCGCATCGTCATACTCCTGATAAATTTCTTTGATTTAAACATAAAGATAGATATTTTAAGAACAAATATTCTAGAAACATTTTAAAGCTTATGGCTATAATTACTACACTATTGTTAAACCGGTTTTATAGAATGTATGTACATACTTGAGCTATTATATGCTTTCAAAATATTTAGCTTACATGTTTTATAGGCATTTACATCTAATTACAATAAGAGAACAATTTTAGTTAAGAAATGATGGAGTTAAAATCATACTAGTATAATATATAATATAATAAATTAAAAAGAAGCCAGCTAGTATAAAATTGCATTTGAAAAGATGTATACTTTTAGACTTCCATCAAGAAATATTTAAGACAACTTTATTATTATTATTATTATAAACAATTATATTTTGTATGTACATACATATAAGATATAGCATAAAATATAACCAAACAATATACATGACACAGAACAAAGTTGAAGACTGTGTTACTCGCCAGAAATATTCGTAATTTGAGAATGGACGTGATTTTCGAATGCACAATTTTTCGAGAATATAAAGCCAGCAATTTCGAAAGGTGGATGTAGCACGGACATGAACCGCAAATTATGTACCCGCGGTGCAGAGAAGTGAATGTTGCTATGTAGTTTACACCCACTTCTTCAGGGGGCGCTAGTGCACGAGGGTGACGAGTGCCTCACGACTGACGAGGGCATTTTGAGGTTACATTACAGGCAAACAACAATCGTTCGTGACGCACGTGGTTTAGAAAGCTACTAATTTACAACGATTGTTTTCCGCTATATTGTGATGTCGTTTTTTATAAGAAGTGGCGGTCGAGGAGGTGCACAGAAGCGTAAAGTAAGCTCTTCGATCGATCTTATTCTTTTTTCGAACTGTGTTGCGTTCTCTTCTGTTTAGAGGTTAAAATCACGTTTGCTTAGAACAGCACGATTATTTTGATTTTCCCTGAGCATTGTTAAATATTTGCATATTTCGTATCGACAATTTGTTTAAAAAGTTACAAAAAACGACACAAGATAGCAAAATATATAATAATTTTAACGTATTTGTAAAGTAACATTATTTTTGTCTTGTGTATAATTTAATATATCGATAACTATTAACGTTTTGTAATTTATAATTTTATTATACTAGCTTAATGGCCACTTTAGCAAGAAATCTACTGCTCAGTCTACGTCAAAACAATCAAAGAAATCAAAGAAATCCAAATTCAATGACAATGAGAGTATTGCCAGTACGGATGAAGAACTCGCAGAAGAAAATTTAGGGTAACAATAATCAAATACATCGCAATAAATATGTTAATCAATGTGTTATAAGATTTTGTATTTATAGAAATGAAGCACAAAATGAAACTGAGGAAGAGGAGGAAACTGCACAAGAAAAACGTTTGAGGCTTGCTAAGAAATATCTTCAAGAAATTGAAGAAGAAGGTACAAAATTCCAGCCAAGTGGTTTTGATTTGTTATTTTGAAAAGGGAGAAAGAAGTGGTTTTATATGTAATAAATTTATCTTCGATATTTTAGAAAAAGATAGAGCAGAATTTGAAGAAGGTGCGGTCGCAAGGAGATTACGCGAGGAATATTTGGAGGAGAAGGGCAGATTGAGGAAAACTGTAGCGATAAATTATGTTGGCCATAATGACCTTATAACATTGAGATGTAAAGAACATAAATCGTCTATTACCTGTATTTGTCTTTCTAGCGATGGCAATGTGTTGTATTCGGGATCAAAGGATGGTAGTTTAGTTAAGTGTAAGTTTACAAGTTTTATCTTTTAGATAAATTATATAGTTTTAAACATAATTGAAATAATTTTTTAAATATTCATTATTAAATTGTCAATTATTTATTAGGGTCGGTAAAGGAAAAGGTCAAATTGAAAGCCCTTAGAGGAAACAGAGGCAAGACGAAACCTGGAATGAAATCTATACGATGTTTAGCAATTAGCACAGATCACAAGTTTCTTGTAAGTTTAAATAAAATTTTTTGTTTTACTCTTTATAAAACAATTTGGCATAGAGAACAAGTTTTATTCTCATCGCAGGTAGTAGGAGATGGTGGATGTAAAGATATAAAAGTGTTCTCTGGCGATACTCTCGATCATATAAAGAATCTACAGGGTCACAGAGGTCCCGTGTCCGGACTGGTATTCCGTAAAAATACTCACACGTTATACTCCGCATCCGAAGATAGGAGTGTGAAAGTATGGAACCTAGACGATATGGCTTACGTTGAGTCTTTGTAAGTAACTTTGTAAATTTGATATCTCTTTTTACTTTATACATATATATATATATATATGTATATATATATATATATACTGAATTTATTTATTTTATTTTAAATTTCTGACTGTGCCGCTGTTCTCGCAGATTTGGGCATCAGAACGCCATCACGTCCATCGACGCGCTTTCACGAGAACGCGCTATCACGAGCGGTGGTTACGACGGGACTATTAGGATATGGAAAATAGTCGAGGAGTCGCAGTTAATATTTAATGGGCCCAACGCCGGCAATAGCATTGACGCGGTCAAGCTCATCAACGAAGAGAACTTCTTCAGCGGTGGAGACGACGGGCAGCTTTGCGTTTGGGGCTGTTTGAAGAAGAAGCCGCTGTGTTCGATACCGGAGGCGCACGGAAAGGACGAAACCAACGGCCAACCGATGTGGATTTCAAGTATTGCCACACTATTAAATACAGATTTAGTAGCGTCAGGTACATTATCATACTATATTCGCGTTTATGAATTGTGTATATTTTTCCGTTTTTATTTTTTGGTATTTAATTAGTCATTTATGATTTCTAGGATCGCGAGACGGTACGATCAAGTTGTGGCAATGCGGTGAGAACTTCAAATCCTTAACTTTGCTGTTCGAAGTTAAATTGACGGGTTTCATAAACGCGCTCGCGTTCACTCCCGATGGGAATCACCTTATTGCTGGTGTAGGTAATGAACATAGAAGTGGCAGTTGGTGGCGAATACCTGAAGCGAGGAATGCAGTTGTTGTTATACCACTAATGCGTAAGCAAAAGACAAATAAATAAATTTTATAGATCATATATATAAATTTACATCTGTATAAAATCAGAGTTACGTATTTTTTTTTTATAAATAGAAAATATGAAACGTTTTTCATTTTTAATTATATTTTTATAGTTAAAAATATCTTAAATAAAAAAAACAATTAAAATATTCATGAAAATATTTATAATTGCATTAAGTTGAGACGAAAGAACAAGACTGTGCGCTGCTCTTAGAAATCTATGCCCTCGACGACGATGGTTTTGATGTGAATGAAATGAAAGAAATATTGGTCCACAGTACAAGTATTTATTCTGTACAAAAGTTGAGTTATAAAATATTATGTCCCTATTTTAGGTCTTGTTTTAGTCTTGTATACCATGCCGTCTTGAGTACATTCGTATAATAACAATATCGCCGCATGGAACGCTCGCGCCCGTCCGGGAACGGGTCCTTCCGCGTCTTCATTTTATTCCCGACTCGACGCTCCGCAGGTTAAATATAACATTCTTCGCGAGACACAATCCCCGACCACCGTCGTCCGAACGTTCGCCAGCGTTCCGCTCGCGCGAATCTTGGACTCACCGTGTACATATAAACCAAACCGACTTTAATCCGCATATTTATTCGAGTCAACAAACAGTAGTACAGCGAGTGTACGCTACTTCTTGTGCATTCTTGCGATAAGTTTTCAAACGAGTGCGATATATAGGCCATCCTTAATTGGGGGCACACCACCCTTCCGTCGTGTCGTTTCTTTTTTCTTTTTTTTTTTAACCGAAGTCGTTCCGCGCTCTTTTTCTCTCTCTCTCCTTCTCTCCAGGCCGTGAGGGTGCTGTTCGGTGCGTTTTTCTTTTAAGGGTCCTCAAGCGACATCGTCTTCCGCAAAAATACGCTCGATTAAATCTCTCCCTGTTTCTCTCCAGGCCGGCATTAATTTTCGCGAAGCGGATTCTGTGGTAGGGATAGGGGGGAGGAGGCAGATTCGGCGGATCTTGTTCACTTCTCTTTTTTCCCGCCGCACATTTGGGTCTTTCTCTCTTTTTTTTTTTTTTTTTTAATTCTTCCCTCCATCCTTGCCTTGCTGTCTCATTTAATTGTTCGGCCTTTGACGCGGCTGATACGTGTGTAAATTGACGGCGCTCCGCGCGACAGGCGTGGCGCCTCTTCTCTTTTTCTCTCCTGCCTTTTGCTGTTCGCGCGCGCGGGGTCTTCGCGCTGATTGCCAGTCTCTTCTCTCCCTCGTAAATTCTCTCGCCTTGGAGACCAGCCAGATTTATCAAAGTATCAAAGAGTCGCCTTTAATCTAGGATCTAATAATAAATGAGCCTCGCGTTTGACAAAACCGCTTGAACCCGACGACGCTCTTTCCTCCGCGCGCGGAGAGCGGAGTTGGGCGGACGCGCGCGCTCCTCCGTTTTCCCCTCTGGTCGATAAATCACTATTATTATTCCGCTTGTCGCAACGAAATACGCTTTTTCCTTTCTAACACGGATCGGCCTGCGGCCGACGGATATTGTTGCGCTTTATTGCACGAAAGTCGAAAACGATCGTTTTATTGCTATCGGAAAATACTAATCTCGCCCAACTCCGTTCGACTCGATCGCGTCCCCCCGGACGGTTTTTCCCTCCGTCGCCGAGAAGACGCGACGGAAGAGTTGCAACGACCGCAGGGGAGGAAAGAGACGCGTCTTTGGTAATATGCAATTGACGCTCGTTGCATGCTATAGATATGGTGTTACTCCGAGAGGATGGTTAACATTCACATCCCGCCGTGTTAGCCTCGCGAAATTCGTCGTTTCGCAAAATACATATATACATATGTCAAATGCGCGTTGTAACGTAACCCCTCCAGGCAACCGAATTTTCGTCGGATAAATTCAACGCAAGGAAAGACTAAATCATTACGCGTTAAAAACGCGCAATTCTCACCGCGGTTACCTTATTTCTTGCTTACGATTGTGTGTACGATTTCTTACATAACAGTCTGAGAGACTTTTCACATATAGAAAAACACTTGAACGGTGCGATAACGATTTACGTTCGACTGATGTCAATTATACGCTAACACGAATAAAGCGAGTCTTGTGTTTGCCTGCCTCGTGTTTGTACAAAGCAAAATAGAAGGAGAAAGTAGCTTGCGTGTGCGGAGAATATCCACTGTCAATTATTGCTAATAAGCGAACCTAAAATTATCAAGACGATATCGCGATATCGCGCTTTTTTTTTAGTTTATCGATACAGCCATAATCCTTGGATGTAAAGAATATTGTATAGCCTTCGGCGGAAACGAATTGAGGCGGAAAAAATTCGTTGTTTATAAAACAGGATACTAGTAATACCTGTCGAAATCGTTGAAACGTGTTCTACTCTTTTATTTTTATTTTTCATTCTTCGGATGTACTGAAAATTATTGGTCTTTTTGTCTGGATCTTTTTTGTCTACATTGTTTCCGATTTTATCCGTCTTTTTTTTTCCTGCTGGCAACGTATTAAATATTGAATCGGAAATTGACGGTAATCGTTAAATATGGCAGTTTATTTCGGGAATTACTTTTCGAGATAGTCGTTTTGCTCGATTATATTTCATGCAATGTATATATACGTACGAATGAAAAATATATTAGATTTACACTATTAAAAAAAAATTATTTATGAGTTTTTGTATCAACAATGTTCTTTAGTTATAGATTTAGCAACAATATAGGAATATTAAATCGAAATATATTTTTTAGATGAAAATTCTTAGGCCACTCTTTTTTTATGGCGCGACATAATCAGGTCAGCTTTGAACGATTCAATTAAAACAGGAAGGGAGCGCGAATGTAGTAGAATTTAGGAACCAAGTGTCTTTTTACGTCGATGAAGCTTTTAACTGCGTCCGAGACCGATATGTATAGTTATTAACATCCTCGAATGTAAATCACGAGTGACAGAATGCGAAAGATCTCTTTTTTTTTTCATATATTATATAACGTAATGTCTCGTTTCAAAGAAATTGCTTTTCTCTTATTGCAATTAAACGCGCGATTAAAATAGAGAAGAACAGACTAGAATATACGTTTTACCGAAGTGATTAATCAGTTGTTGAATGTTGCTTGCCCGCGATTTATACGACGCAAGTGGAGTAGATCGCGCATATCTCGTGCATCAACCGTGTCTTTTGTACTAACAGCAGGATCGTATAAGTTAGGACGATCCGCTTTCCGACTTTAATGCAACTAAATTCACCGTAAGAATACAAGAGTACTACCAGCCAAGTGCAATCAGCCTTTATTAAATCGAAAGATAAATATCGCACGCGTTTTCCCTCTCGATCGCCGAAGCTATATGGAATTTCGGTTCGACGCTCGTCGCGGCAAACAGATTTCCGGGAGATTCGCTGAAAGCAGACGAAAGTCGAGATTTTTTTTGTTTTTAATGTGAAAAATCGACGCGATCGACACGCATTCCGACGACAAGACCGAACTCGGCGAGTTGCCCCCTGCCCTCCCACCCTCTATTCCGGACCGTCCTGTTCCTCCCGACTTTCCCGAGGAAACGGATGATTCGCGCGAGGTAACCGCGAAAGAAAATATACGATACACCTAGTCCTCCCCTTCCCGGCCCGACGCACGATACCTCTTCCATCTCTTCCATCCACTCTTTTTAAATTACTTTCGTTTGCCATCGATATATACTTCGCTATATATCGACATACATATAGAATATACCTACATAAATTGTGTAACACCGACGAGCCCGCGCTCCCTCGCGTAGGACCACGTACATCCTCTTGCGCCTCGCTTCTGCCCCCTCGTTCTTTCACGCATCCACGTCGCACGCCGTCGTTTTTACACGAACGCGGCTCTTTTAGATATACCGTGTGCTTCACCCTTACCTCCCACGCGCTTTTTCTTGTCCTTTCCCTTTCTCGCCCCTTCTATCCCATTCCTTCCCTCTCGTCCCCCTCCCCCTATATCACGCGTGTGCAATCTTTCTCGCGCAGTTTCCGCGATCGTCTCTCCCCGTATCTACTACGCGATGTGCGTAATATGCCTTGCGTCCGCTTGTCACGTTTGCCCTGTACACGAAAAAAAAAAACAATTCGTTTACGGTCATTTCCCCTTTTCCCCACGCGCTGCCTATTTGCGATCTCTTTCTCTCGGCGTTGATTATGGCGGTTCTCCTGTTTTCTTCCTTCTCTCTTTTTTTTTTTGCAACCGGCGGCTGCTCGTTTAAATACTATTTCGCTATAGTGGACTACCGTTATGAACGCTACGCTACTTTGTATTGTATCCTGTAATGCTTCGTAATGAACGACTGGTACTGAATGTGCATACTGGTGAACACACGCAATCTATAAGGTCCCGTTCCAAGGGTACCATACGCGGCGGCCGACGAGCCGCGCACGAAAACAACGACGAGCTCGTTAACGAGCCTCGTGCCTGATCATCGTAGAGCATCGCGGCGAGATTTTTAATTAATGTTCCAAATGTACGCAGCGCGCGCGGACGTCGCGTCTCATTAATCACGGAACGCGCCGCGGCTCGTCATACAGAACAATCGTCCGGTGCGATTGAAGAGTGTCGCAAAAACGGATCAGTCGCTATTAAAAACGCGCCGGACAGCCCCGATCGGAATTCGAAGCGAAATTGATTGAGATCTATACGGATCGATGTATATCGAGACCGGCGTCTCGAAAGGAAAGCTAAATAAAATATTATTTCATCTGCCGCTTTTTAGCGGAATTTTTTTCCCCCCTGATTAGTTATGTGTTAATTAAAATTTCTTTAGCCTTCTTCTGGCGACTCGAAACGAGTTTCTCGTCGTTTCGCGACAAAGTTTGTGCCGCGTATGCTAGCCGTGATGTCGAGAGTGTATGTATGGGTCCTGTACGCTCCGGTTACAAAATAATATATGCAACGTGAGAAATCACGATTCGGCTAAGTGTTGCTCCGCCCTTTCTCTCTCTCTTTCTCTCTGAGCCTGCTTTCCCGTTTAATTAGTACTCGCGTACTTCGGTTACGGAATAGTGTAATCGTAGTTTACAATTAACCGCTCTGCGTCCTCCGTCCTCCGTTAAAAATCTTAGACATCAACATACATTCACATTTTTTTTTATTTTTATAATAAACCGTTATTAGAAACCTATCTCGTATTCGCTATGCACTTTAATATAAATTTCATCGTGTTTACCGCTTATTTAATCCGTTTAATTTGTCTATTTACAGTGAACGCGCGTGTCTATTTCGAAATTCGCTTTATTTCCCCCTTTTAACTCTCTCGTTTAATTAATTAATTAATTCATTACAAAACCGCGCGGCCGTGTGGCTTGTCAGCGCGGCGGATATATTTTACCCCTCGATCTCGAGAAGAGAGAAACAAGTCTTTCTTATTTCTTCCTTTTTTTTTCGCCTTTTTTTCTTTTGACGCGTGAGAACGCGCGCGGCGTGCCCCTCTCGCTGCGGAGAGACAGCCGCGCGCGCGCGCGCGCGCGAGCCTCGCATCCTTTCTTGTTCTCTTGCACACGCACACGAGTGGATGATTACGTAAGTGAAGTGGCATTACCGAACGTAATAGCAGACGGGAACTCAGACCTCCTCGGGATGGACGTGAAGCGTATCCTGTTCTCGTTTTTCCCTTCTTTTTTTCTTTTCTTTCTTTTTTTTTTCTTTTAATCCTACCTCGGACGTTTATTTACACGCGTTTAAATTATCGCATCGACGGGTCCGCCGCGGATCGCGCGCGGACCGAAATATAGATCTGACTCGTTAATACAGGCGGCGCGTTCGAATCCTCTCGCGTTACACGCACGTTACATCTATTTACATACGTTTCTCTGAACAAACAAACCCACCGCAGATGCGTTCTCTCTATCTGCTGTTAAAAAAATACTTTTTCTTTTCCTCGTCGGGGCAGCAGGACGCCTCACGTCTCGCGGTCTGCGGCACGGGTCTCCGTGGGTTGTATAACGGTGCGCGGACGTGTGTGATGGATGGATGGATGGATGGATGACGGAAACGAAAAAGAGGGGATAGTAACAAAATAAAAAAAAGAGGGATGAGTTTGCAGTGAGCGACCTTGTCTATTTTCTATGTCGAATAATTCGAGTCTATATTATTGTTATAACGTATTCACTTATATCCGTTTCCGCGCGAATGAGTACCCAGCGTGATATCACACCGTGAATCCACACGTACACCCTCTCGTCCTTCGCGTGCGAAACGATCGATCGAGCGGCGTTCGTATTCCTTCGTTATCCTACGCCGGAACTTAAAGTAAATTCGATCTCCACTCGCGCGATCGACCGTCTCGTGACACTTTCACGATTTCCAATAATGCAACTGTGGTGCAACGAGCGAGCGCATCCGTGCGCAAAAAAGTGAAATCCGGTGGTTCCGTAAAACCGTTACGTATCTACGTGACAACCCTGGTGGTTGGAAAGTGCCGAAGTACTCTCGATATTCACAAATATTTATAGCTCAAATATTATAAATATCTAAAGAACTATCGAGATGCAACAATTAACATATATATTTATATACATGGATATCGCGGAAAGTTCGAGTCGTTTTTTCAGGAGATATTGCCCAGAAATCCCGGGGCTTCAACACGAGCGGGATTATGAAATTATCAGAAAAATGGCAAAAGATCATTGATCAAAACGGCCAATACCTCTTGAATAGACTCCTTTGTACAAAATTTCTGTTTCATTTTCAGGGAAAAAACGACACGAACTTTCGCGGTACCCATACAATATATTATTAATAAACTATGATTGAATAAAATATGATTGAAGATGAATACGATAATTACGATACCGCGATAATTGCATCAGCACATTTCAACCAGAGGTATCGGGAATAAATGTTCATATTATCTATAAATAAGTCACTAATCTGACAAGTTCCAAATAATGATTGTCTGCGAATACATATCTTACTTAACGTCGCTCATCTAAACGAGACATGTGAAGCTTCGAATCGATTGGAACCATGAAAGATTGCGTCAACCAGCTCTCGCTCGTCGCTAATTGCTGTTGCAGCAACAGAACAGAAGTAAAAAATACAAACCAATGACGGATGGCGCGTGACGCTCAGGCTTACAATACCGCTGCTGAACTTTCATTTATTCGCGAACGTATTGTTCTCCGCTGATTGCAGTGTATTCCGCTGCTCTCGTGATCGTAGACGACGAATGAACTACGAATGAACTTCCGAAAGCGAACTTTCGAGGCCCGATGTCGAGCGGTCTTCAACGTAAGGATTCTCATTTCGCTACTTAAAGATTCTGAATAGGGATGCCTTTTCTCTCTTTCTCTCATACACGCATACACGCAATCACGCAACCTCTCGTCTCTCGCTACGGTACTCATTTCTCGCGTAAATTCGTATTTACAATAATTCGTTAGTGCAGTCGCGCTCTCGCAATTGTATGTTTCCGTGGACACGAACGAAAATTTACTCACTGCTTCGTCTTTCGGCCCTTGCGTGCCGCGCGGCCACGCACGCACGCACGCACGCGTGGGCGTCACGCGAAAGGTGAATCCGCGAGTGTGTATGCATGAAACGTGTACACGCGCAAGTCTCTTTTTTCCCTGGCAATGTAAATAATAAATAGAATAATAAGAAAAAAGGGGAAACGTAGAAAAGGATCAATCAATAAATCGGAAACATGATCGAACTGATTAAACACCATATGTGTGTGTGAAAACAGAAACGTGAATTCGTGTACAATACTCTGGAACGAAATCAAGAACGAGGGAAACAACAAGGGATGAGGGGCGGGTGTTTAGCTCCGGGGGCTCGTTCGTGCCGCGATCACCGCTTCGCCCCCGGTGCCGGGCAGTACGTTAATTTGTTCGCTATTAAATTTGATATTTCACTAGCAAATATAGAATATCGAGTGTTGAATATTCGTTAGCGTTAATGATAGCGGATAATAAATATAATACAGATCTATAGATAGAAGTCTCAGTATGGTACAGCTATTATACAAATCTTGTCTTTTACTCGATTTCGCGCGACTCAGTCTCTCTCGCACAATTATTCTCTATTCTCGCTCGCTCGCATTTTCTTTTTCTACGCTACTTTCCTTACCCAAAACGGCTCGAATCAACGATACTATACGCTATCGTTGACTCGTGACAACGATGCAATTAGACCTGTTCGCAGTGGCAGAAATTCGCATAAGTTCGTGGCTCGTGTCGATTTGTTCGATGAGCACATATGCTCATATTATAGTCACATAATTCACACACATGCTCAATACTTTCTCTCTGATACATTCTCTCTCGCGCTCACTCTCTCTCTCTTCATCTTTTCATATTATAAGATTTACCTAGAAATACGGCACTCTTTCTTAAATCTCTCCACGGCTCCCTGTTGCCCGTCGGCATACGAGGCGAGGCCGCAAGAGCCACTTGTACATATTCATTAGGAATTTATTTACACGCGTGCTAACTATCCTATACTCGCGATCTCGCATGCGAACTCGAATGATCCTTCGTCCTCGGCGTCCTGCGATTGGCCGGGCGGCCGCGGCGATCGGCCCGAACTTTAAAACGCCGCGCGAGAGACACGATTAATCCCCAGACGATTCCTCCCTGACTCTTCGAGCCCTCCCCGCCCGCTACAGACCGTCTCGAATCATCGAGGAACTACGGCGCGCGTCGCGTCGACGCGACTTCGAGTGTCCAAGTATCTCCACGAGGGAGCCGCTCGCGATTGAGGATCGCGATCGCTCGCCGCCGGAGCTGTTTACCACCGCCTTGGCCGCGAACCGAAAGCATTCAAGGATTTTCAGGTACTCTTTTTCTCGGAGAGGCACGGCGCGCTCGCGGCGTGATCGCGCTCAGGACAAACTAATTTCCTTGCCGGCCCCGAGCGAGGACCCCTTAACGAAGGACCGTTCGTCGTCGATGGCCGAGCCCACGCGGTATTTTTTTTTTTTCCTTCAATTTAAGGATTCGCTCGAATCAATGACGTTATTCTCGCGTACATAGCCCTGCTATACTAATATATAATAGATGTCCTTCTCTCGCGTACACTTCTCGCTCTCGGTCGAGGATACTTAGCACGCTGCCACGACTCCCGCTCACATCTTTCTTTCTCTCTTTCTCTCATATTCGAATAAATACCTACAGTTAGCGTAATGATAAGAAGGACAACCAATACGACTACCATTTATAGTAGTGATAATAGTGGGCGTGTACTATAAGTAGTGTCTAGTAGTAGCGCTTCTTTTTCCGTCTTTTCCTATTTCCCGTCCTACCCTCGGCTTTCCTCGTCTTACGGTTTTTCTTCACCCTAAAACTTCGAGCTCCTAATTGTAGTTAATATGGCGTTGCCGCTCGTGTGTCGTGCATGTCTCTTCTTCTCTCGTTCTCGTCTCTTCATCTTCGTCTTTTTTTTCTCTCTCTCTCTCTTTCTCGTTCTCTTCTCGGTCTTCTCTACTATCTCTCGAGTCGGCGCGACCATGGATCGCGCGTGTCTCACTACGATCGAGGGACGGCCGAGGTACGCGCGTGTGTGTCTCGCGCGCCTCTCAAGAAATCAATTAAACGTAGGATAATCACAGAAGAAGGGGTTTCGACGCATGGGATATACGACGTTCTCGTACGTGGCCAGTACTGTCGCTTCACCGCAGCAGCTGCTGCAGCAACGCGCTCATCAGCAGGCTGCCTGTCGCCAGGATCAGGCTCTGCGCGTACCGGGCTTGCGTACGAGCGTACGAGCTTGCGCCGTTGTACGTCAGCTCCTCGTTCTTCACTACCTCGTTCGGATGGTCCGAATACTCCTCTGCGAAAACACAAAAGCAAAGCGATCATTAGCAAATTGATATAGGTTACACGACAGTGGAGTGTTAGGAAACACAGATTTAAGTTAACACGAGAGATGATCTTCTTAAAAATACAGGGATTGAAAAGCACAAGATGAAAAATAGAATATAATCTACATTTCACTTTTTTTTATATTGTACTCTATCTTTTTTACTCTATTTCTTTTTTAAGTAAACTCAAGCGATTGTATCGCGTGTGACTAAGGGTGTCCTTTTTCAACAATTACTTACTCTAAATTTTTTGGAGTGACGTTTCACTCTTTCGGAGTGAATCTCACTCCAAAAGAGTGAAAATCCTGCCACTCAAGTGGCAGAGTGGCAGTATTTTCAATCTTTTGGAGTGAGATTCACTCCAGAAAATTTAGAGAGTAATTAAATTTTTAAGAAGACCAATTAAATTTTTTTCAATCTCTTACACATATGTGTTTTAATCCGCGGCTACATCTCGAGGTGCTCCGCCGAGGATATCCGCGCGCGGACGTTCAAGTCGCATCTCAAATTTTAATGATTATTACCTCATGCGCGGAAGACGCGGCGAGAGGGGAACGAAATCCCCGGCAATTTCGTGTCGACACCTTGGGAACGTGTATCCCCTATCGTGCCGCGTCTCGGAAACACGGCACCGTTAATGGGCGAGCGGCTATCCGTGCGCGCGGCTTCGCTTATCGGCGAAAATGCAAATGCGCGCGTACGCGGCGCATTTAGAAGTCAAATTATATCGTAGACGTCGACGCGAGGAAGAAGGGCGCGCAGTGCCGGGCATCGACAGATGGCTTTCGTTCAGTTTTCATCCGATCGGATCTTGACATTGCGCCGCCTCTCTCTTTCTCGCCGACCTTCCACCTGGCCACCTATGCAAAGGCGCGCGCGTGTATTTACGGCGCGCATTTGCAACTAAATGTAGCGATTCGGCTCTTATCTTGCGACATAAACGCGACGTCAAATAAATATGCAAATCTGTCTCTCTTTACTTAAAAAGAAATATAAAATAATAATTTGCGATTAAACAGAAATGAGGAAATCTCGATGTCAGCCGTGAATTAAGGGGATAATGGGCTAGAACGAGCGCGGCAAGTGAGATAACTCGGAAGAATACAATTTGCAACTGGTAATAACTGACGGCGGGGTCTCGTATCATTACTATTTCTACTATAATTTACTCTGGATATGCCGCAGATAGGCTGGCATTATGTAGATAATAGAAGATACGTTCCGTTCGCTCGTCACAGAGCGAAGCTCAGGTGTGCGCATTAAGAGAAACCCGACGAGCAATTGCCAATGGCCTCGACTGTCAATTAACGTCGATTTGCAACGTGATCACATCAATAATTACCGCGACGTATCTCTACTTCTGAGCGCGTATACACACGTGCGACTTAATTACGCCAAGTGTCTCTTCGATCGAGCAAAAAAGGAATCGGCGACGGATTAATCCGACTTTCATAAACCGGCCGATGACTCTAGCGATTGCTGGATCGGTACTGGTGCCCGGCCGTCAGTACCACAAGTGACTCGGATCAAATACGAGGCACAAAAGCGAAGCCGCTCTGATGCGCGAGAAAGCGGGCTATACGAAACGATATTCCAGTCGGACGGACGAGGGCAGACAGATAGACGGACAGACGGGCAGCGTGCAACGGTGACGACGTGGATACGTACTGTTCTTCTTCTTCTGACCGGTCGAGGTCTTGGTCGGCGTGATCGAGGACGGCGGTCCATTGTGAATCGGCGGCAGCGGATGCACAGGGTAGACGGCCGGCGGGGGCACATGGGGCAGGGTCGGCGCCGCCGTGCCCGTCTGATGATGATCGTGATGATGATGAATGCTGCCCCCCGGGTAGAATCGATCTCCGCCCCTGTAGACGATCGGCGGCGGCGGCGGGGGCGGCACGCCGGCGGCTCCGCCGCCCAAAACCGCGGTGCTTGTCGAGCTGCTGCTGGGCACGGTGCTGCTGGTCACGGCTACGGCTGGAAAACGGTACGACACGGTGTTAGAGTGATTACGCGTCATCTCTGCTCGGCACCTCCGACTCGAGTCGCGAGCAGATGTCGAGGAACAATCGGTGACGATTAACGGCGCGAAGAACAAGTTAATTTTTACCCGGTTTATTGTTAGTAGAAAGGAGAATTCGTATGCCAAAATAGCAGCTTGAAGCATGACGGTTGAATATCTTATCGCTGATCTTGGAACTTAGAACGGCGGCGTTAGTTTTTCACCAACACTCATTCGGTTTCAATGCGATTGTAAACGTATTCTTAGGAAGGATCGTATGGCGTTAATTGCGTATGCTGATGTATATGTGTATGTTAACAAATAACTGTATATTTTTAAGAAAAGGATCTTATGTGCGATAGTTGATTGTATAAATGTTTACTTTAGGAAAAGCATTTAAAGAAAAAATACTTTTCAAGAAAGTAAACTAAAGTCTAATACTATTGTGCACAAAGGATTTATTTCTACGTCCATAAATATCTAAATTTTGCAGTGCAAAAAACAAGGTTTTTTTTAATCTCTAAAATAAACACACAGTTTAAAAAATACGAAGAAAATATCCTTAAATCGGCTTTAATGTAAGAAAGAAACGGATAAGTTTCAGAAGAAAATATCCTTAAATCGGCTTTAATGTGAAAAAGAAACGGATAAGTTTCAAAAACTACGATTAAATGCAGCGAGAGGCAACCTTCGTCATCTTCACACTTTCCCATCGCGAAGGCCCGCCGATAGTCGCCGCGTTATTCTGAGCGCACAACTCGGCGCTGTACCTGCTAACCCCTCGGAAATAAAACTCGCGGCCGAGGAGGTACGCGCACCCCCCCGGCGATATAATTGTATGGAAGTAGCCGCGCGCGAACTCTCGACGTCTACCGTGAACGCGAGGTCGGGTCTCGCCGTGGAATCTTCAATGCCCGAGACGCCAAGAAGAGAGAAGAGAGAGAGAGAGAGTTCAGAGTTCCTGGCCGGCAAAATAGCTGGTCATTATGGCGCATGAATCGTCTCTGCCGGGGCGCGGAGATGGCAGGAAGAGAAAAGGGGGACCAGGGGAGAGGCGAGAGGGGGATCGAAGGAGCGGGAGGACGCTTCGAGGATGCTTCGGAACGAATTGGGGAGAGAATAGCGGGGCGAAATGAAATGGTAGAATTTATTGTGCCCCGGGACACAGAATTGGTCTCCCCCCCCCCTCCTCCCCGCGGCCGCAACAAATGACGCACGGTGAGGATTATAATCGATAGGGATTATTTAAGAGAGAGGACGGCGGGAAGCGGACGACAGGAGGAGAGCCGAGGAGGCCCGAGAGGTGGATGTTAGGAGGACGAGGAAGGACGAGGAGGAAATGAGCTTCGAAAGGATGGCGAACGAACCGGCGAACAAACGAGTACACCGCCCGTTATGGTAGCCGTTCCACTCTCACGTAACTGATTACGGGATAATGAATTTATAGACCATTTCTGTGTGTTCCGTACCCCTGATTCCCTTTCCATACCTACGGTTTTTTTTTTCTCTCCCCCTCGGAGTGCGCGGGTATTTCGACGGAGATCTCGCGCGGAACGAGAAAGCGTGAAGAGTTAAGAGCCGCGCCGATTTACACGCAGAATGAAAAGGCGGTGTCCCTCGTGCAAACGACGGCTGTAATTTTAGATTATGATAATTGAGAAATTAGAATATAATTGCCGCGCGGATTCTGCCTTTCCATGGGAAGAAGAAGCCCCGGTGCGTTTCGGGGCTCACCGTTATCGCGGGCGGTGCGCGCGATGCGATGCAAATGAAGAAGCGCACGCGAGTGAACTCGCACAGCGAATCGTCACGCGAATTGCTCGCGCGAAGGATAAGTTTCGCCTCTCTTGGAGAACAAAGGAAATCCGTCCTCTCGAAACGAAATCTCTTCCGTTCGATATCCGAAGCATTCTTTTGGTGTCAAGAGGATTACTATTTAGTATTCCTGGTGCTTCAAAAGCGTTTCACAAATCAAAAGAATTCCGTTTCAATTGAAATTAGAGCAATCTTCCTGTTCGTAAATCACAGCTTTTGTACTAAATTCCGCGCAAATTCACGACGCTGTCTATTCTGAGTACTTACAGTTGTTACGCGATGTCGCCGACGAGGTCTCGGCATCGTTGCCGCAGCAGACCTTGAAGACGACCTTCATGTTGTGGCTGGTGCACCGTCCGCCGATGCGCCTGTGAAGATCGTCCTTGGACGAGGTGCTGATGAAGTAGTAATCGTGGCCCGGGAGGAACTCGAGGCCCCCGGGTTGCGGCGTGAACGGCCTGAACGTGATGGTGAAGTACATCGTTTTGCGCGGCTTGTCGCACACCGCTATTACCCGCGGACTCGGGTTCGTTATCCGACATGTCTCGTACTCCTCCTTGGACACCTGCAAAACGTCCAAGAGGAATACCTGCGGTCAGTCGCGACGGTATAATCGATCGGCGACGCGGGGTGACGGCGCGGATCGGGACGACACCGATCGCTGATTGACTACTGTGAAAGGTGCCATCTTAGCGTTTCCCCCTCCCCCTCCCCCCCCGGCGAACTGATTCCCGTGCTCTTCTGCTCGGAAGAGGGCTTCATTGTCGGAGCTAATCGTCGTGTAGGAAGAAGCGGCGGAGACAATGGGGACGGACGGATGGCGGAGAGCGGAGGGACAATCAAGTGGATCGAAACGATTAGGTCGCCGACGACGCAGGAATGGTCTTCGGGAGGTTTTGCTTTGCTCGAGAGGGCGGACACCACCGGAATGTTTGATGGCCACGTCCGTGAAAGTCAAGAATCTGCCGCGGCAGATCCGGAATTGGTTGTTATCTCGGCTGGACGAAAGTTTGTAAAAACGTATCAATCGGGAATGCCCTGTCAAATTTTCGTCTTGGTATCAGCTACAGTTTTTTTTTTTTTTTTTTATAAAAATTAACTTTAGCCAAGAATAATTACTTGGAAAAATTTATATGGCGAATAAAATTACTTGAAATAAGCGATAGAAGAATAATCAACTTTGGAAAGAACAAGAAATGAAATAATCTTTATAATCTTCATCCAAAGATAAGAGCATCGAGCTGAGATTAAAAATAGGGAAGGAGGTCGTGAGATTGGCCAATGCAGCTTGTAGATATATGGTTCAGTATTTCTTTCAGTTTATCGATAAATCTATACGTTTCGGTAGCTCGGTACGCTTGTTGAAGGGCGGATGTCGTTTTGGGGATATAATGGAAGCGGGTTAAAGAGAACCAGTTTCAAGTAGCAGCAGCTGTCTAAACATTGGCAGACTCCGATCGACAATTTTTTACGCCCCAATCTGACTGGTGTTGGCATGAACATCGCGCGTTATAATTTTAAATACGTTATTTAATAAAAATGCATCGAAGGGGAAGGTGTTGCCGTTGCGTCAGCTCGGCTATCGACATTAAGATAAATATTACAAAAAATCAACTTACGTTGTAGATGATGTACTTCTCAGCGTCGTCATCGACGTACGAGTCCGGCGGATACACAGGACATATTATATTGACTTGATCGTACTCGAACATTGCGTTGTTTTTGTTCACGTCAATTATATGATCTGTGTTGTCTATTCGAAATCTGTAACATAAAAACATAGATTAATTAGCAGAGATTAGCAAGATTTCCGATCAAAGGTGCAATTTCAATTTATCACACAAATATAAATCTATCTTATGCTTCTAACGTCAATAATAAGGCAAGCAAGAGTTTCACGATCTTGTACGGTGAATTCTCTTCTTATTCAAATATATTATCTATATTGGAGTAGATACATCTCTAAAAAAAAAAAGGATTATTATCGCAAACATTTGGAAATTATGCATAAAAAATTTCTACTCGCGATTTACTGAAAATTTTAAAGTCTCGGAAGCGTACAGCGAACGCTTCCCGCGGGAAGATCATATTTCTCGCAGACTATGGCGATGCAACGCATACCGCCGTTTCCGTGCGGCAAGTTCCAGGACTATCCGTGAAACATTCGCGAGATGCCGACGCCTCCGGTGGAGCGCGGGGCGGAGAGAAGCGAGAGAGAGACTATACGGAGAAGAGACCATGAGCGTCCCTACGGCCTGTCGGTAGCCAGGTCAGGAAAGGGAGAAAAAGAAAAGACTCGCCCTCGTAAGCACCCAACGTCAGATAGGCAGGCGCCCATGGTGTCGAAGTATCGCGCAAGTGTATACGTAACCGGCCCTTGTACAGGATGTCTCAGAAACGAACCCGCGATTTTCCCCAGCAACTTTCTCATCAACAAAGTGAAAATTAAAAAAAAAAACGATCGTTTTCTTTCTCCAGTGCCTCGTCGGCAATGACATCTGAATAATTTAATTTCAATAATCACCGCACGCCGAGGTAAAATTTAAACAAAATTAAAGAAAAGATCTAGTCATTCTAACTGGCAAGTTGAACGTTATTGACGCCTTCGCATTGAAGCGATCACGGTTTCGCTTGGCTTAGCACACTCTATCCGAGCTCAAACACCCTGTACATTTTACCCGCGTGCGGGTATGCGCTTAGCCTAGCGGCCGAGTATACGCGTGCACACATGCACGATCGCTCGCGCGCTCGCGAGCGAGCGTCACTGCATTATGTAGCGGCGGGTTCGCCGATGAGGATACTCGGGGAGGAGGATGGAAGGAACGAAAGGTCGGCGGATGAGCAGAGGAAGAAGAGGAGAAGGTGCAGAGAGAGAGATAGAGAGAAAAGAGGTGGCGGACGGTTCCTATATAACCGGTTCTTACCGCGAGCACTCTCGCACACGCTAATACGCGCTCCATAAGTCGAGGTGTACGCAACAGCCGACGTCTCTCCCTATTCCGCGCCGACCTATTTCGCATTCGCGGATCAGCGAAAACCGCGCCGTCATTCAATAAAATTATAAGTCGCAAAGAAATAAAGACCTCGCGTGTGCTCCATCAATATATTTATATATTTAATATTATATTATATTAATATTAGATACATACAATTTTATATTCATATACTTAATATTCTTTAAACAAATATTTATGTTTTTTATATATTTATCTGTAGATTTCTATGTATCAAATACTTATTGTTTATCTATTTTCAATCAATACATCTCCAGAGAAATATTTCTCTGCGCATACACGAAGATGTGCCTTGTTTCGTTGCCGGCGGTCTGTGATTTCGTCGAACGGTATCGCATATTTCACCGCGCGTTGCGCGCGGAACGTTGGGCGTTTTGCCGTTTTTCACTTACGCGAGCCATGCAACGATTCCTCGTTCGCCGGTTTACGCCGTTCGTAGACGCACGCATTCGCGTCGGATGTGCGTCCGTTTCTCGCGCCGTGCGTCACGGGCGCATCCGAGCCGCGAGATGTGGAGCTTTACACGGGTATAAACGTATTTATTCTCTGTCTCTCGCTCTTTCTCACGTGCGTTTTGCCTTCGCGATGGTAGCGCACACGTTCTTACGTGTTTAGAATTTATCCGAGAGTCGAGCAACTACACGTACACATTGCACGCACGGCAAAGCGTATGGATATTTTGCTTATTCTCCCATGCTGTCTCACGTGCGCGCCTCCGCGATTTCGTTACGGATCTCGTATGGATGATCTGAGCCGCAAATTATATTTATCTTTTTTCCATACGCACATTTAAGGTTTCATTATTAAAACTTAATAATGAAATGCCTGTTCAATATTAAAACCTTACGCTATATCTTATTACTTCGTATAGGATAGATAAATAAAATGACATTCTTTTGATGAGATTTAAATGAAATTTTTTAAATTCTCTTTAAGTCTTTAAATTCTGTCGAATTTATTTTATTCTATATTTTGTTAAGCTTGTTTTCCGGATAAAAATATAGGTATAACGAAACCGAATAATTTTGGATATTTTCTGTTCTCTGATCTGTAGCTACAGATTGTGATAAAATTGATATATTTTTCTTCTCGAACACATACATTTTATTGTAAAATTAAATTCTCCTTTTCGATATTAAAACCTTATGAGATACTTATTATTTCGTATAAAATTTGATCCAATTCAAATGAAATTTTCGAATAATCCTATTCGAAGCTTCGATTTATTCCGTTTTACATTTCGTTAAGCTTGTTTTTCTGATTATAAAAATATAGATATGACGAAACCGACAGTTTTGGATTTATTCCTTTCTATCCTCAGCTGCAGGATAAAGTGAATATCTTTTTCCCATGCGTATATTTTAGATTTTGTTATAAAAGCTTAATTCGCGTGCTCAAAACTAAAGCCTTATAGATAGATTTATTATTTTGTGTAATAGCAATTTGTATTTTGTAAAAAAAATAGATAAGTATAAAAATATTATTTTTTGGTAAGATTTAAATGAAATTTTTGAAATAATCCTATTCGAAGCTCTCCCGTTGAATTTATTTCGTTCTGCATTTCGTTAAGCTTGCTTTTTCTGATTATAAAACATACAGATACGACGAAACCGATATAACTTTGGATTTACTCCCGCCTGTTCTCAGCTACAGGATTACGATGAAGTGGGTCGACCGCAAATTTGTCAAACGGTACGATCCGCAAATTTGATATAAAGCTCCTCACGAGAGGAATAAGCGGTTCCTCGCGCGCGTGTATGGACCACGCTTGTCACGGGAGACACGCACGGCGACGATGCTCTGTTACAGAGGGAAACGCGGGCGTCGAATATACGCGTCCCGACGTTTCGGAGCGTTAACGGACAATCTCGTAAGTGGGCGTGTAAGGGCTCGAAAATTGGAAGGTAGGCCGGACCTCGGCCAAATTAACGTTTGGCGATAATATCCGCTCCCTCTCGCTCGTGTTTCCCTCTCTCTCTCTCTCTCTCTCCCTCTTCCGTTTTCTCCCCAGGGTATCCCCATCCGAGATCGGTCGAGTCCTGGATACTCTAAGGCCTAAGCGCAACAACGGCCCAAGAGCGTGCGCGCACGAGGACATCCCGAGAACACGCGTGTACGCCCGTGCATGTGCGTGCGTGTGTGTGAGCACGCGTGGGCGTATAGGACGTTTCGTACGCGGCGTGGCCATTCACGAATTTATTAGAGACCGTATATGTATACGTGGCAGCCTGAATTACTCGTGATAAAAACGCGCCGAATTCTCCTTTCGCCTCGACTCTCCCCCGAGAGCGAAGCAAGAGCAAGAGGTTTTCAGGTCGTCGTTGTCGTCGCTGTTCGCGGATAATGTACGCGGAGGAGGCGATACGAGCGAGAGCAGCTTTATCGCCATTTCCGCCGAAACAACGTAGCCTCAAACGTGTTCAACTTTTCGCTCCGCCCGCCCGTTCGTTCGTTCCTCTCCCTCTCTTTCTCTACGGTGGGATTTTTTATTCGTTCGATTATTGCCATCGACGGGTTAGGGACCTGGTGAGTGGCCCTCGTCGCGTCTTCCTCTTAATCGCGAAAAAGTTTGACGGTAATCCGGCCTTTTTCCACCGTCCCGCGCCGCTCGTCGCTCTTGGCGTTGGCGTTTCTTTTTTTTTTCCCCCTTCTTTCTCGAGCATCCCGGGCACCACGAGCTATAAAATAAGATCGCCATTCGTTCCTTCTCTCCTCCATTCTCCTCTTTTAGCCGCCACAAAGAACGGACTCTTCCATACGTACACGTCGGCCGGACGGTGTTATTGGTAGCCCCCGATGTGTGATTTAAAGGATCTCTTCCCCCTCCCTCCCCCTCCGGAAACGGTGTCATTTGCATATACCTACGTATTCGTAGGATCCCCTCGAGTACCCTCGTATTAATGTGATACCTCGCCTTCGGTTCTTAACAGTTCTTTTCTGGCCTTAGGTAAACACTCGGCATGAATATGTATGCCACCTCGCCGGTGACCCGTCCGAGATTCGAAAGTACTACGCAATGGACATCGAGTCCTGTTTCATAGACGCGCGTTTCTATATATATATATATATATATATATATATATTGTGATCACCATATAGTGGATCGTCTTAACGATATATTATTGAACGCGTGTATTATTCGGCGATTCTCTCCCTGATCGCCCCGGCGCGATTGCGACAGAGAATAACGGTGCGTCGAATAGTAAGGAAAACGTGATCGCCATCTCTCTATTGATGGAGGTGACTAAGTATGAGATATCGCTGACTTTCGGAACATTATTTACGATTTAATGCAGGATTATTGGTTTTAGCTCTATTCTCGAAGCTGGAGAGCTCCTTTTTAGACCGCGTTAAATAATAATCATATGCTAACCAGTTGTTAGTCACGCAGCTAAATCTTTACTTTAATATTTTTCTGATATTCGTAGCATGCAGCATGAATATAAAAGACATAAAAAAAATCGGACGATAAAGATAATCTAAATATATATTTATATTATGTATATTTAAAATAATGTGAATTAAAAAATAATTTTTTATAAGCCAAGCATAATTTTTAATATTGTATTATCACCGAGACATCTCTCGCGTGATCGGTCGAATACGATCGGGCAGCAATCTTCAAAGTGATTTCCGTGCGAGTGCAAAAGTGGATTTGGTCGCCGACACCGCGCCATAACACACTCCACCTCTGACTGTCTTCATTAATTCCCACCACTGTCTAGCCGACGCCAATCAACTACCAAGCGGAGCCCTGCGAGAGGGTCTTCCTAATTGGAATCGCGAAAAAGTGGGCGTGTTCCGATCGTTCACCATCGTTCCGAATCGTTCCTGCGGATTTCTGTCAGCCATTCGGCGACAGCAATTTTCTGTTCCGCTAATTTCAGCGTCGTCTAAAATTGCTTATTTCTCGAACGGCTTCATTTCTGCTGTATACGATATGCATTTTATAATTAGTTACAATTACGGCGATTACGATTATGATACGAATTAATTTCGGGCGCGCAGCTATCATTCAGCTGTTCCCTCGCGCAGAAATAAAATCGAACAGGATGATTTAAAATGAATTTTTATACCGCGCTGGCCGCGTATACCGTTAACAAGTCAACGTCCCCGCCATTATACGCGCGCAACGAGAAAATTATATGTAGCACGCAGGCAGGTTATTTCGATCGTCGGAGTGCATCGGGGAGGGTTAATGCAATCGTCACGATCCCGCCGTTCGCCGGATTCACGCCGACAATGTTGAAACGAAAGCGCGAACAAAGCGGAGGAGCGGGTTAACCTGTCTTGGACCGAAAGCAAGCAACGAGGCGATACATTCGCCCCACAAAGAGCGTCTTTCGTTTCCCGATCCTTGACCCTCGCGTGTCGTCAAATTGAAAGAGAGGATCCCGGCGCGGCACCGCCGAAGCGCGCGAGATGAAGCGTCGCGCGCGCAATTCTCGAAGCGTCCGCGCGGACCCGACGGGTCTGGGACAAAGCATCTCTCGGTGAGAAACCTCGGTGAGAAAAGCGTACCCCCATGTGCGCTGTAAAGGAAAGAAAAAGAGAGAGAGAGAGACACGAAGAGGAAGAGAAACGCACAGAAAGATTGGAGAAAGAAAATAAGACGAGGCGATACAGGGACGGGGACTTGGCAAAGTTTCATAGCTTACGTTAACACTATTATTCTTTTACACGCTCCGGGAGCAATTTTCTTAAGTAGGTTTACATTAGATAATAATTCACCGATGCTTGTATTTCGCTGGACTTGAGGGGAAGTTTCAGCGCGTCTTCTTTCTTTCTCTCTCTCTCTCTCTCTCTCTCGCTACCTCTCAATTAAGAAATTTAATAAGTATCTCTGAATCATTCCGCGGGATCGTTTGTGACGGAACTGTAAGCTTGGAATTTGTGTCTCATTGCTTTATAACACGGATGCGCCCCTGTCAGCGAAGAGGAGGCGGAGAGACACAGATGAAACGGACGCTCATGCACCAACTGTAAGCGGGATATTCTGGCAGGAATATCAAAGCCGGGACCGCGTCAAAGAGCGCGAAGGGAGAGAGCGCGGAAAGAAGAAAGGAGAGGAAAGGAAGGACGGAGGAAAGGGGGAGGAAAGAAGCGAACGCAAAAAGGACACCGCGTGGACGGAGAGAGCGTGGACGTTACGGCTTCGGGACCACCGCTTGACTCTTTCATTCATCATGTTTATTCCTCAAACGGGCATTGTACCCCGTGCATGATGTACGTTTCTTTCCTCTCCGCTTGCGCGACGCGCACCAAGAGTCGTAATATTCGCGGGACCGCAAATCGTAAACGAAGATATAAATTTAGTTCGCGCGCTCACGTCGACACGTGAATTTATCGCTCTTAATGTTATTTCGTCCCGCAGTTAAGATTAAGCCGCTAACGTAATAATTTAGCTTACCGTTTTTAAATGACGTTCTATATCTGCAGTTCCTGGATAGCAAGAATGTTAAATATATCGTATCCAAGAATGACGCATCCCGCGAGCGAGTCGCAATTTAAATCGTCAAAAAAAATTGCTCCTCTCGCTCTCGTGAAGTCCGTCGTGACCTGACCGAGGAACGACCGACAAAAGGAAAGGCGGGAGCAGCGCGCGAGGGAGCGTTAATTTTCCGCGTGAAATCCGAACGACGTGGTGTGGGTATAACGCGGGTCCGGTGCGGAATCGTTAAAGTCCGTTTCTCGGAAGGCGCGTATCGGGGGCCCGGGTTTCGCACCTGCCTCGCCTCGGACCCGACAGTTGCAAGTGCTCCGTAGAGAGAGAGAGAGAGAGAGTTAGAGAGAGCACCGTGCGTCGCGCCGTGATTGGTTCCCCCGAGGGTGATTTTATTTCCGCCCGATACACGGCGGGCCCTTTGTCACACCCTACGTCTCCCCCCCTCACCCCTTCTCCGACAGTTGCATTCGCATTGCACTTTCCAATTTCCGTCGGTGTCGATCGCGCCGCGAGGCAGATGTACAATGGATTTGTCGCCGCGCGCGCACTTCCCGCGCGTTATCGATTCTCCCCGCATCACGAGAGATATCCAGAAGCCCACGCTCTGACACGCGCGTCATCTTTTTTCACCGAAGAATTATTTTATTTCAATCACGAAATGAAAAGCAGGATCTCGCACAGCGGCAAGTTTGCCCCAATTTATTAGAGAAACTGAAACCTGTTTTAAATACGAAAATTAATTCGGAGGTCGTGTCAGCTTATGATAAAATAATTAACTACTCTCTAACAGTGAATCAGTGAATTTCATTTCTCAATACTGTCTTTCAGTGATATTCAATATTCGAATCAGTATATTATCATTGAAACAATATTGAAATCATACTTTATCACAGTTGTAAGTACACTGAAAATCAGTGGAGATTCCACTGATTCGCTTTTAGAGAGTAGTTTATTTTATCATCAGCTGACGCAACTTCCGATGTTCATTGTTTGAATCGGTTTATTATCACTGAAACAATATTGAAATCACACTAACTGTTTATCACAGTTGCAAGTACACTGAAAATCAGTGATGATTCCACTGATTCCATTTTTAGAGAGTACTCAAAATTTGCGCCGATGTATATTCGTAGACGCTGGTGTATTCAGCGTGATGGACATGTATTCATACCTCATACTTAACGCTTAAATCCGGCTATTTGATTTTCAATCTGAAATAACATTGCATACACATATGAGTCAGACGAGACTCTCGGATTGGCTCCCTGAAAAGCATCGGAGCGCACCGGTAGCGCATTTATGAAAAGGCGAATTTACGTGATTCACGGGAGAGAGACCCTTCAATTCTTTTATATTCTCTCTCGTTCCTCGAGTGCCGCGGTTCGGAGAGATCTCTCACGGCAATATCTCGTGTTTCGCACGCATGTACCGTGCATGTACCCCCGCGAGACGCAATAATTGGTCGTTAGCGCCTACACACCTATCATTTGCAACTGCAGCGCGCGGTAGCGTTCCTGCACGCGGCCGATATTCGAAAACGTTGCGGTGGAGTGTAAACGTGGCCCTACAACAACTTCCTGGACGATGACGACGACGGCGGGAGAGCCCGGCCCCCACGAGCCCCGTTTAATGCACGACATTAAGGCGTTACGTAAATGCGTCTCGCGCGCTGCGTGCGGGTGCTCGGTCGTCGTCGGCGTCTTTAGACGTCTCTCTCCATTAAGGCGACCCGCGACGTTATTATTAGTTAACTTCAAATATTTATCGTATTCTTCCTCCGACACGGCTTCTGTCGCCCGTCGCCCGACGGTTCCGTCTCGCGCGGGCTATTCTTGTAATCGGACTAAGTAGGGACTCAGAACGGTTAGCCCGAATTTATCCGAATGTGAGAATTAATCTTGTTCGTGCATTATTTAATGAACTGCCTTAAATATAGACAGATGTAAGATTAATAACTTAACAGGAAATAGGTTACGCTTAATAAAACACGACGCGATCTGCGCGCGATCTAAATAGCGGTGTCTTCAAAATAATCTTACAGATCAACACTAAAATTATCACTTCTTAGATTGACATTTAAAATTGTATGATTCATAAATAAAAGATAAATGTTAATTACATGTTCCTCTGGCATGGAGGAAAATATAGAAAGCAGAGGGAAAATGTTTCGTGACACTGCGGAAAAGAAAATGAATACGAGTATGCAAGAGTAAAAACGGAGAAATCTCCCTGTGGGAAAGTTAGTTAAACGTCAGCTTAATGTTTTCCTAATGTTAATTAAATTCTTTTCGAATGATAATCGAATTTGCTGATTGTACTTGGGATAATGTGCATTCACGCGGAGAAAAATAGCGAGGCGAGGAGTGGAAGACAGGCGGAAACGGGTGCCGGAATTCGAGCGCGTTTCCTTCATCCGGGAAAAAGCGGCTACGGCATAGTTGCGTCATTCGCGTCTCTCGCGCATTTGTTACGCCAATCTCTCGCGTCTTTTTGCCGCGGCCGGCGCGGCGCGGCGGGGCAATCATCGCGCGAGCGTGTTGCCTGCGAAAAAGAGCCGGGGAAAGAAATGCCCTCGAGTCCTGGTGTGTAATGCAGCCTGGGGGCCGCGGCGGCGGCGAGGGGAATGTTAGTTAACGAGGCGTCGGGTGATTTTATCCCTTCCCCTCACTCCGCCCCGAGAGATAAAACTCCGTTCGCGTCGACGGGCTTTAACTGTATCGCGAACAAAATACCGGCAAACGACCAATAATTTGTTGAATTCCACGTCGTTCGAACTAATCCATTATCGACGGTGCATTTCGCTCGTTATTCCGCGCGACAACGGAGCGATTCACTCGCTAACGGATTAATGAGCCCGACGATGCTTCTTACGTCACGCGGTGGAGGCTGCCAGACTGTTTGCGCGATCGCGACGAAGATCTCCGCGTGAGTCGCGTATTTAATATAAAAAGATGATTCACGCATGGAGCGGCCATTCAAGTGCACTGAAGTGAATCACCGTGGCCGTCGGTCGTTTGAAAACTATAGCGCATTTCGAACAGAAATAGTGCTGGCATAACGAAGAAACACTGACGGCTCCGCGATAAGATTGCAGTTCCTAGAGATACGAAATTTATTCAGCGAGAGAAGAGAGAGAGAGAGAGAGACGCGCTTTTGCAATGAATGTAATTTTCCAAGTTGTCAGTGTGAGAAAGTCGCCGTCGGAGTTTCTACCCATTATTCAAGGTTCTTGCCTGTAATCTCGGATAACTTAAGTGATGGTACTTAGGCCGTTTCACATTAATAATTAATACTTTTTGACTGACAGTAAAACCTTACGACCGTTACGTTGCGTCACTGCGCTAACAGGAAAAATGATTAAGTATTCGAGATCTTGTAGCGAAAAACTTATTAGAGAAAAATCCTGTGAAAACGAAAAACAAGCAGTAGCTGCACTCTCCATTGTTTTTTTAAAGCTGCATCACAAACTAATTTCTGGTAATGCGTTTGTCAAACCCACCCTTTTCATTTTCTTTTTACGCGTCTCTTCTTTTACCCGTAACGAATATAATCCGTTTTATGAGTATCACTCAGGGATCGCCGCCTCTTCCGTCGTTGCATTTCTCTTATCACAACATTATCCGTATCTTCTTGTCGTCGACTCGCACACAGCGCGCGATGTGTTTCCGAGGGGAATGAGGCACATAAAACCCTCCACCGTCTCGAGTAAGATCTCCCTCGATCAATCTCGAGGGTCGGACCGAGCTCTTGCTGATAACAAGAATCTCGATGTAACATTCACGTTTCCGAACGCTGTCATCAGCGTTTCGCTACGTAATTTCGCAAAAGAAATTACGCCGCGGAAATCATCATGTGTGAGATCCGTAAAAAAAGCAAAGAAATGAACCAGCGAATGAAAGGAGTCGAAATCGCGTTTCGCGATTCGTGTATAAAGTTATTTTTATCATCTGAAATTCTCCTGATGGTTTACCAGGTCATTCATGCCCCCCTCGATTTACGATCGTGGATTCGTTTTGATACAACGACGTGTGGCATAAAGCTGGCTGCGAAATGTGGCGAACGGACTGACTTTGACGTTACCTCTCGTGACTTTTATTAGAGGGTTCTCTAGCCCGCGCCTATAGCCAAAAGTTCATCGATCCACGCGCGCCACGACCGCGACGCCGGGCGTCCTATTAAAAGCCGCCTCCGCCGCCTCCGTCGCGCGCGCGGGGCGCGAGGGGCGGCGGGGAGGCAGTAAAGTGGCCGGACGGACGGAGTGTCGGTGTCGGAGAGTGAGATCAGAGGGCCGCGACGTCGAAAGAAATAGTTCGCCGGCAGAGAGAGAACCGCCGCACAAGAGGCGGGCGCGCACGTGTTTTCGGTGCTCCCTCGCGCGCGTCGTCGTCTACGGCGCGGCTCCGTCGATTTATCAAACGCGACGTCGAAAGGCACGACAAGCTACCCGCTTTCATCCTTTGCGTTCGCGCCGCGGTTCAACAGGTGATAACACGAGCGAGACACGGTGCCCGCGCTGTCGCGATTCGGCACTTAATTAGCGCCGTCGATTGATCTCCGGAATTTCGGAAATGCAGAAAAACGAATCTGGCTTATGCAGCGCAACATTGCACTAGATAGTACGAATTGCACAGATGGTGTATAAAGCAGCATATCATAGAATTGCACATCTTTATCTATTAAAATATTAGAATAAAACAAATTCTTAATTTAACTTTTTTGGCATTTAATTTTTCTTCTTATAGGAAAAGGAAAATTAATGATTATAGAATTCTATCGGAGATTAAAGGAATTTGGCACATTGTGTTTCGGAATTGTACACAAATACAAATTGACTTCATTTTAGTGCTACATTTTAAATTAGTGTTACGATATTTAATTGAGGATTCGTATATATTATATTGTATAAAGCAACATTAAAAAAATTGGAAGCTTGTACTCTTGATATTTGACATTGCAAACGGATTGCTCACTATACAACATATGAAGTCTATTTTTCGTAGGTTGATCTATGAGAATTAATAGCTGAAAACTTTTGCGTCGTCGATTTATTGCAGTTGGAAACGCCACGTTGCGTTAAACATTTGTTCGAGTTTATAACTGCTATTATTTTTATGTTCGTTGCTTTCGTACGCGCTGGAACGATCATCAATCATCGATATTACATCGCAGCAGACACGTAAAAGCACAAGAGCGACCTGTACTTACAAAGTTTAAAACGTTCAGATCGATTAATGCGGTTCAATGAATTCGAGGAGATTGGAAGCTATATACGTTTTATATTACTATAAATTATTCCCCGATGATCGCCGAATGGGCTATTGCCTCCACAGAGTAACGAGAATTATTGATTAACGGGCAAATTGTGTTCGTCCGCGCATAAATTTGTATCCTTTTTTTTTTAAAGTAGCCGAGCTATGCGATCCCTCGGCCACATTAAAAGTGATTTAATTGCGCGTTTCCTAATTTCAAGCTATTCGCTTTGTATCGGCGAATGACCCGCCGTGAGAGCAGCGAGAAACCGATGAGAGCGGTCCGCGCGATGACATTTGACGACGGTTTAATTTTACGATCGTTGGGTTTATGGAGCCCTCGAAAGTCGATTAGGAGAAATCACTCTTGGGCGGAGTCGCCGCGCTGCCGCGGTCTTAGTCTCCGAATTTAGGAAGAAAGCGCAGAACTCGCGATGACCTTGGCACGTTACGACTTCCTCGGGTTTATGGCTGATACCGGCGGGGCCCCGTGTACGAGGAAAGTCGACGAGAGGTTTACGATTGTGGGAATACTTGTTCCTTATGGTACATTAAAGACAAAAAAAGAAGTAGTTACACTCGAGTAAAATTTCAACCGGAATTGGGAATTGGAAGATAACATCGTATACGAATCGTCTTATCGAAGAATATAATTACAACTGATCCACATATTTATGCATTTTATTTTCCAATAATTATGAAGTAGCTCTCTTATTATACTGAGACTGCCTAATTATAAAAAGGATCGAGAATCGTATACAATATATATGAATATATGTGTAATGATTTTATGCAAATTGATACTTTTAGACGCATATTTTAAATTTTAAATTTAATTTCTTACATATAAATTGGCAGAATAAAATTCATTTAATTTCATGTTAGATTTAGATAAACATGTTATTTTTATCATAACATCACACTTCTAGTATTTTTAGTTATCAAATCTTGAAATTCTTCAGATATAATAGTGCCGTATCTCGTTTATCCAATTATCACACAATTGATACATGATTTTAATCGAGATTAAGCTCTATAAATTCAAGAAAAGAATCAAATCTAATTTTTACATTTTGTCAACTATATTTAAAATTACATGTTAATATAGGTCGTGAAAAGTATAACGTCCATCAAATTTAAGATAAAAAAACATCAAAGCCAAATTGATCGAATAATCCGTAGATAAAAGTACAATATACTTAAAAACACATCCATAAAAAAGAAGACAGAAAATACGATTGTTAGAAGCTATACAGGCCGATAAAATCCACGATGTCAGATCGTAGCTTCCCGTTTCGTTTCTTATCCCGTTCGATACGCGCAGGATTAATGCTCTGAGAGCACAGGACACCACGTGCATCAATTGCGATGTCAAAAAACTATCCTCCTCTCCCCTCTTCCGCGTACAGATAATGCGGCATCGGGGTTGCCCCGAGCTCGATGTCTTCCGGGGCGATATGACCGGCCACGATCGCCACCGGATTTCTTCTTTTTCGACGACTTCGGACCTAGATCCGCATTGAGACATTTCTGTCCGGTCGATAACGGGCGGGATAACCCGGGGTCGGAACCCCGTTCACTTCGGAGCCGGAGTCAGATTCTTCGGGCGGACTCCGCCACCGTCGTGTTGATATCCCCGCGATAGCTCCATTGTTCGTGGACATCGGTCGGCCCCGTGCAAGGCAGGTATATACACGCTCGCGCGGTCGGCCCCCGTCGCGTCGCCGTCGCGACAGTTCGGGGTCACTTCCTAGTGCCGGGACGTTTCACACCAGCGTGACACATCGGTGCGCGCGGCCGTGCAGTCACGAATTCGCGTGACCGCGCCGCGGAAAATCACCGGCCGCGCCGCGCGTCTCAACAACGGGACGTGATGCATCTCCGTTCTGATCGCCATCGGTGAGAAATCTCAGCTTTCTCGTGTTTTACGTGCGGGCATGCAAGTATGCCGTGGCCGCGTGAAAAAATTCCCCGGTCCAACTGGGACAAGTCGAAAAAGAATGTACATCCTAATCTCGGTTTTAATCTGTGTTCCACAAGATGATAGATTCGTGGTTCT
The DNA here is from genome assembly GCF_000956235.1 of Wasmannia auropunctata. Classification (NCBI taxonomy): domain Eukaryota; kingdom Metazoa; phylum Arthropoda; class Insecta; order Hymenoptera; family Formicidae; genus Wasmannia; species Wasmannia auropunctata. The sequence goes on from NW_012026814.1 coordinate 3,440,584, forward strand.
TATTGTTTGGGTTTGTAATTAAAATTAAAATGTATTCTTACGTCTATCAGAGTTGTTTAAATTACTTTTATATCTTCATTTTTATTATTAATATTATCTTGTGTTTTCGTCTAGTCAAACGATGTAAATCAGGAAACTTACATTAATAAAAGAACTTTGCATATCCTTTGTATGCAAATTTTACGAGAATCCCGTTATACTGTTTAAATTATATTGATGGTAAAATAAAATACATTTTCTGATGTATTCGACTTATTTTAACGAACAAATTAGTACTTGTATCTATCAAAAATATGACATGCTTCTGACGTATCTAAAAAGCGTGTTGCGATAAAATTATCGATTCCTTTCTCAATATCAAGAGTACAGCAAGGTAAAAATACAGCTATCGCTTTCTTGGAAAGTTTACTTTTTTAAATCTTTTTTTTGATGAGATAACTTTCCGATCGATTATCACGGTAGTTATTTACATAGGATATATTGCATGCCTGTTCTTTGAGACATACTGCGTTGCATCTGCTAAAAATACTATGTTATTTATCAGTTTCTTTTTCCTCTCTTTTTATTTCTCTTCGCAATAAATATATTCAATTAAAAAGACTCATGTACATACACGCGCGCGCTTTAATCCAGAAATTTATAAAAACAGAATATTTTAATATTTTCCTTAGATATGTATTTATGACAAACGATCGTTGTTGCTGCATCGCGTGAGAAAGCAACGTAAGAATTTCCATAATAATGATACAAAAGTAATCGCATGTAATCGCTAACTATGGAAAGTAATCGTGTAAAAACTAAACAATTAAACGCAACAAATTGAGCACTACTCTTTAAATTAATGGGCACAAACCAAGTATAATTATCAAGTATAATTACCACGGGCTCTTTCGTATAATCCGTAGTAATTATGATAATCACCTTTCTCGTCAATCATCACGGTATAGAATACATTACGCTATAAGAGAGAGAAAGAGAGAGGGGGGGGGGAGAGAATTTTAGTAATAATTGCATATTTCAATTCTTTTCGCGCGATCACGAAGATGATTCACATAGTCTTCAATACGATAGTCTTATTGTTTGTACATGTGAACAGGAAACCGTTGTTATCCTTTATTTTTCGACAGGACACTGCCACATGCGCGAGGGACAAAAAAAAACTTCTTTGCCGCATTCCGTCCGTCTGTCAACATTTCGACGATTCCTTCGAGGAGTCCTCGCGCATAAATCACGCCTTCGTTCGTACCTGCCATAATCTCCAGCGTCGCCAGCACTTGTTCTAAGGAAATAGACTCGTCATCCCTTTACGACGTGTTAAGGAGCAAGGTAAACATCGGGACCATCGTCCCTCGCTGACGTTGAGCCGGCCCGTGGTCTTACCTCCCTCCGACTTTTTACCTCGGTCCCGGTTTCCGCACGTGACTTTCAAACGTGGTCGAGTCCGTCTCCGGCGGTAGGAGGACGAGGACAGAGATACGGGCGAGGTACCGCCCTCTTGGGACCACGGTCGCCACCACGTGCGGCAGTGTACCCTTGAGAATAAAGGACCACGGGTCCCTAAAATCCGGGGTCCCATAATCCGCGCGATGGGGATACACGGTTCTATATTTATGCGACGGAGGCAAGTGGTTGTGCCAATACGGGGCCGGCAAGTGGTACGGAAATTAACCTTGAGGAACCTTCCCCTCCGGCTTATTCTCCCCGGTTACACCCCTTTTTTCCTCGCGAGTATCTCGGTCGTCCTTGTTGGCCCGGAAGGTGAATAAGGGCCCCGGTCTGCGCGGACTCGGGGCGGGGTAGCTACGGTATAAATCTCGATGCCCTAGACAAATGGAAAGGGTAGGGGGCAAGGGGGAGGAGAGGGGATTCCTAACGGTGCGTGTTTGCTTGGAGTCCTGAGCAGGCCCCTCTTTGTTCTTCGAAGGACAACGCGCCGGGCGGCGCGGCGTTCGACTTGTTTGCTTCGCAATCCTTAGATACTCGCGCCGATGCAGTTTTCATGAGGCGGTTCCGCTCGTGTCCAAGGTCACACTACCGCAAAGAGTGTTCGTGTTAGGTCCGAACTGAAGAATGGGTTCGCAAGCGAGAAGCAGCAAGAATAATCACCGAGCCGGAGATACGATCTCACTTCTTTTCAAAGTGGTTCGTATCGATGGCGATGAAAATACGATTTAGATTAATAATTGCTGCAGACACGTCTAGACAATGTAAAGCAAACAACGGAAAAAATTTACAGAAGAAACAAAGACAATATTAGAAAGAAAATAGAGTGAAAATAGAAAGACAAAAATTAATAAAAAAATGAAAACCCGTCTGCCTGATTCATGATAGTTTTTCTCCCATTTCTGTACGTCGCAATTTAAGTTAATATAATTTAATCAATTTTGTTATTTGTTATAAATCATAAATTATATTTCGAAGCTGCAGCTTGCTATATAAAATTTCGTTTTCGTGATTTAAAAATATACCAACGAATTTTTCTCTTTCGCGAGATTCTACGGATCACGAAAATCATGGAACATTGCTCGGAACCGAGGAGGAGCCGATCGGACATAAATCCTAATATCCCCTAGACTTAGATGAATAGATTTTAACGGTGCGTATACGGTCTTTATACGCACAAGGTCGTGCGCTTTGTCTGGCGAGGACAAACGTTATGGTAGAGCGGCAGTCATTTTCGATTTTCAAGATTTAGCCATGTAGAAAAGACTCGCGTATACCTGGCCTTCCCCCAAGGATTTCCAGGCCGGCTGGGGATCTCAGATTATGTTCGCGTCTTTCTCTCTTTCGGAGGAGATTTTCCCTCCGCGCCCCTCCTTACCCATCCCTTCGGCGTATCGTCGAGTTTTCAGCAAATAATGGCCCACTTGATTGTGGGTATCTTAAGTAAGGATGCGAGGGACATCTCCTCGTCGTCATGGTACACGCTTCACTCGTATCGTTCCACGGTAGGGGCAACATGAGATCTATTGTCGGGACTCGACGCATCGCATCGCGGAGAAAAGAAATATTGCGGCTAGAAGTGGCGCGCATTGTTTGCCCGGCATTGTCACGGAGGTTAATATTGAAGTGGTTTGTTGCCGGAATTTTTCGGGATCGCGCGGTTTAACAACAGATGTTCGCTGATGGGCGGAACCGTTCGCCCCCGTGATGGTGCATCGCATACAAATAGCGGAATCGAGAGGGAGAGAGAGTCCGAGATTACTGTTTTTATAACTTACAACTACAATCAAAATCGTTGGTTACAGATGCAGCTTCCGGCAAAATTTTAGCAATTTTTTTGTTTAGAGAAAGCGAGAGAGAGGAATAATTTTTTTTTAAATACACAGTCAATACAATAATCCTGTGAGATTTAATAAACATATTTATTTGTCGAATCTGGCTGAAACGTTTGTATCTAAGAAGCCCGTCGGTGATATTTTTTTCGTATGATATATATAGACGGAGCTCCGAGAAGAGGCGCGCGTCGAGCCTGCCGACGAACTGCATCATCAATCATGAGGAACTCCGTCGATCGCGCAAGGTGCAATTATGGATATCCAGAAACGGGTGGCGGCCTCCCGAAATACAAAGAATCCATTTCACCCTTCCTCGCGTCTCTCGCGCGCGCATCTTTCTTCTCTCGCCGGGTCGCCCCCTTTCTCCCGCGTCTCTCTCCCTCCCCCTCTCCCCCCCCCGCCGTCCGCTCGCCCTCGAGAATCGACCTACGGCTGTTCCTTCGGAAACCATATATTTTTCGTTTCACAGTTCGCGGCGCCGTTGAATGCCCTGCCTCCATTCAGACGAGGGTGCATCTCCGTAGCAGCCGCCAGGTATAAATTCTGGCGTTGGCTACGCGCGCTCGATAGGGTGGGTGGGAAGGTAGGGCAGGGAGAAAGGAGGAGGAGAAAGATCGGTCCCATGGTAATCGATTACCTCCCCCGTATCCCCAGAATCCCATATAGTGACCGGCCCCATGGCCCGAAGATTGAACCTTCGATAACCGGTGCTCCTCTCTCGTTCTCCTCTCTTTTCCGTCTCCTCCGTCTCCTCCTCCTTCTCCTCCTCGTCTCCTCTTTCGCTCAACCATCCCCCCCCGAGTCGGTGCTCTCGTCTATTTTCTCGCGTCGCGCGACGAAGGATATAATTCTCGAGTCTCGGAAACGCTGTGCTAATTAAGTACACGTTGCTTTGGCACCTACTTATAAGAGCATCTTCTTACGCGTCACGATCTTCCGACGACTATGTACGACATATGTATATAGAACGAGAGACGATGCGCCTCGAGATAACGAATAAGGAAGCAGATCGAAGGGAAAAAATAATAAATTGATAAAATATATATATATCGGCGATAATTAATGTCGCTGTTAATCAAATCGTGATTAGAACCCTGAACCGTATCGTTGGTGATTTCGAGGGAATTCTTACGGCATGAATTTATGCTAATTAAGTCACAAACGACCTTTCCGCAGGGGCTCACCGCTGGCGGGACGCTGCACGGAGAGATGCAGGCGTGCACGACGGGTCCTTCGAGGCGCCATTAAAACGCGCCGTTAATTACACGCCACATCGAAATGCGTGCTATGCGCGTACTATGTAAGCGCGCGCATGACGCGCAAGATATAATTGAGTCGGGCGCGTCTTTGGCCACGTACGTACGCGTCCGCACACGCACGTACATACACGCCTGCGTGCACGGCGATCAGACAAACCGCGTAACTCGATATTCCTAGTTCTAATTATAATTCCGTGAGCAAAACGGCTAATTGAGAGGGCGATGCCACTGACGTCACGTCGGGGAATTCCGCGTTTCACCTTCGCGCCGCGCGTGTTATCGTTTGTTTCCGCGTTTTTATATACCGTTTTACGACCGCACGCAGTGTAGAGCAAGTAAATAAACGCATCACACGCTTTGGCGTTAGACCGACGGGGCAATTAGACTTGATCCTCCCTTATCTTCCTCATGATAAAGTGATAGAAAATATGACTGTCGTGAGCCGCGCGTAACTTGATACTAGATCGACATCTCTTTCATCTACCGGTTTATGTTTCCAAATTCCAACGACCAGGTACGTCGACCGATAATTCAATAATTCACGGTGTAGACGGCCATGTCGGCGAGAATGGCTCAATTTTAAACTAGATTCTCGCTTATGTGACGATAAACAAAAGCAGAATTTAAAATTCTCTCATAATTTGATATAAAATAATTATATAATACTTATATAATGATAAATATAATTTTTATGTGCAAAATGTTTTAAATCACTTACACCCACGTCTCGGAACTACGTGTTTTATCAGCAGATTATTCTTCTCGGAAATGTACCCTTCGTAATACGCGATAAGGTTCGACTAGGAAAACCGAGTGATATTCTTATCGCATGGAAATGGATACTTGCGCAACGGTCGAGAAATATATATGCCATTGGTTATATACAGAGAATATTATTTGCTAACAATAAGTGTGTTCTCTAATCTAAGATGATTAAAAGATTGTAAATATTGTGAGATAATAAAATTAAAATAAACACGCATACAAAAATTTAACAGATTTTCTTTTAAAAAAATCTCTTTAAAAATCTCCTTTAAAAGAAAGTCTTTTAAAAGATCACTTGTTAAAGACCTAATTAATTATTATGAATTATAGCGAAAATTTTAGCAAACTAAAATTATATACTATAAAAAATACGCATAAAAAAATATGTAAAACACAAAAAGAATTGAAATAAGATGTAAAGAATGAAACGCGAAGTTAAGTGAATATAAGCCGTACACGAGAAATAAATTTTGTTTTAAGACTTACAGACACGCGATATAAAATCTATGACATTGCTGCCGGTACACGAAAAAGCGGGCGTCTCTTTCAGAGGATCGTGTTACAAAATACCTATCACATTCGTGTTTTTCGGACGGCCGATATTTACGGCAAGCTGAAATCGTGGAATTGGAGATAGGGAGAGAGAAAGAGAGACGAGATCGAGAGACGGTATCTCTGTTCGGAAGGAATCATATATAGGCCGCGTACAATCACAGCGCATAACGCCAAGAAGGACGATACGGCTGGGCTGCATGGCGGGGTGCAGCTGCCTCTTCTTCTGCAGCCGGGTAGCCGCATCTGCCGATCTTCCATCCCACCCTGTGCGGCGCGTCGTCCTCGATCTTCATCGGTCTCTCCCCGGTCATCCTCGGTTCCTTCGGGCCTGCGGCGCATTACGCGGCACATTTTCTCCGAGATGCGCATCCTCTTGCAAGGATCGCGGCACCGAAAAGACCGGCCTCGCGATCTCCTTTCCCGTGTCCCACGTTTCGGGGAACATATACCGCGCTCCCCCGGTGTAATAACATCCCTCGCACGTATAATATCTCAGCGGGCGCGCGCGTAATATACGAAATATTTTCGTGAATATGGCGGGTGATCATACGGTACGCGAGCACTCGAGTATCCTGCGCGAATATCAACGTGAAAAAAAAAACGTGACGCGTTGGGAGGAGAGTGAAATCCATGAATAACGTGTAATAATCGTGTAGTGTTGCGCTATGCAACGCTAAGATTTATACACATCTCTGTCCGGGAGTTTACTACTAACGATTAAAGTAGTATCGCATAGCAAAACTGCAGACGATGAACATGTGTGTTAAGAACGAAATGAAAATAAGCACACGCGGTGTAATCGAATAGTAGTGCGCTATCGATAAGTATCAGCTACACGTTGCATCAATGATGCAGGCCACTTTGTTATTGTGTTCCGAGGAAGAAATGAGATCGGAGCAATATGTTACGACAGGAATCATAATTGAGCGATAGCCATTAGAGAGGAGGGGGAGGCTGATGCAAGAGGCGCGCAAGACTTATTTCACGCCTGTTGAATTTAATCGAATATATGTCTCGCGATCAAATCACACTCTAGAGCTGTTTCTCCACAGTCGGCGTGTTATTTCTCTCAAAGATAAACCTTTTCACTCGTCCCTTGAATTATGTACTCCAACGTAAGAAATGAGTCGCGCGCTCTCGGTGTACATTTTGCGAGATGAATAAACAAGCAATAGTCGTGAATCATACTTCATATCCTGAATGCGAAAATATCGTCTCTCTCTCCCTTTTCCCCGACAGGTTTCTTACATTAATCCGCGGCAAACGAAGAGGGGCCGGTATACGCGGAGTCGATCCGCAGACGTTTGTTCATCGTCTCGAGGATAGTTCATCGAGAGCAAGATGTTTGCTAGACGACGTGGAAGAGAGGAGAGAGCGAGGATTCCGCGGGAGAGAACTGCTCCCTGTTTACCTTGCGCTTAAGTACACGTTGGTACACGTATTCGGCGGGAGTTCGCGGACCGGGGGCAGACCGGTAACCATTCACCGGCGCATTGTATCGAAGTTTAAGCTTCATTCAGCGAAACGTAAATCTTCCCCCCCGGCCTCGGGGTCGCTCCATTCAAGAAACGCGAATATAAGTCGCAGCCGCCGCCGCGAAATACTTCAGCTGCACGAAAATCCCAGGGCTGCCGGTGCAGATGTAAACATCCTGGAGTCTTTGAAGCAGCTCATTCGCGTCTCTCTCCCCGTGGTTCGGGGATTTTTATATAAAGGAATGAATAGCGCGCGACGAACGCGCCACTCCAGAATGATCCCCCCGGACAAACGGGGCGATCGTGATGCGTGCGAGATTTTCGGCTTTTCGACTATTGTACATGGAGAAGAATCGTCCTCTTAACACATGTTTCTCGCGGAGAATGTCAACGAGTTTATTTCTCAACGGAAGTTTAATTCCCTAAGACTTACACTTCACCGCGTTGAATATTAAGATGGGATAGTTTTTAGCATTTTCTGTGTTACTGTCAAGTATTAAAATGCGACGGATAACGCAATCTCCTCGAGGAATTCGTTATTAGCAAATAATTAAATCAACTAGACGTAAGGAGAATTAATGTTTCACTTAATATCACGAAAATATGATGTATATAATATCTACGCATTCTTTTTTTTCGCACTGGTTTTTGATATTCCCCCCCATCATTATTGGTAAATCGGTGCGTAGATTCTCAAGCGATACGTGGGAGGATACTTATCCTCGCCGCGCGGCCAGGGGAAGGAGAAAAGGATGTTACGGCGGAGTTACCACCTCGGGGTAAGAACGTATCGTATTAGAGAAGCAGCCGTTTTATATATCGGTTTAGAAGCCGAGGATGAGCGCGAGTTGCATTTGCGACGAGAGAGGAAGAGAAGGAGAGAAAGAGAGAGACAGAGACGGCAGAAAATCGTTCCTCGCTCGATAGCGTACACATATGACGGGAAATTACCGTCAATTCTCGATAAGTTATCGACAATTTTAGAAGAATGCCGCCGGGAAGTGACGCCGCGCCGCGACGCGCGCGTCCGTATCGAGCAAAACCGACAATTTGCCGGGCATTAAAGGCAACTGCGCGCCGGTGTAACGTCGGGCCGTTACAGATCGAAAACCGCGAGCTCTTCCGGTCTCTCCGAGAAGGAGGAAAAAAAAAACGAGATGCGAATCCGAGGCGCATCGACGAATTAACGGCACTTTTCTCGCCGGATTCGTATCTCCGAGATGGCACGCCGAGTCTCACATTTCGTCAGCTTCGAGCGCGCGCGAGGAAGTTATTAAGGCAACGACGCGCGGTGTTACATTAGGCAGATAAATGGTGAGATAGAGGAGGATTAAATTACAGCGCTATACGCGGCATTAAAACTATTCGTACGCGGCTTGTGGAAAAACAGGCAGGGCAAATTACAGACGGCCGGCCGTCTCCTGTAATAAGCCGACGCACAACGCGTGGACGTTACCGCCGCGGCGCCGCTCGCGCCGCCGTTAATCGCGTCATTCGATTAGTAGTTGATCGCCGCATAAATCCTGCCGAAAGCGTAGCGGCACGTGAAAATCACGGCTTGACGCCGCTGTAATCTCGGATCGGATTAATTTTCGATCCTCGGAGATACGGACGAATGTAATTTACGCTTGCCCCGTCGCGATTTATCGCGTGTAACGCACGAAATCGCAGCGAGCAACGGAAATTACGTTGCAGTTACAATACCGTTCGCGGTATCGAGAACGCGGCGCGGATTCGCGCGAGATATTACCGAGATTTCGTGGCGATTCTCGTGGAACGAGAGGTCCGCGGCCGAGAAACGAGGCGGGAAGCTGGCGGCCACGAAACACGGAGACTTAATCTAAACTAGCCGGGCAGGTTCTCCCAGAGGCCCGTCCGTAATTAAATATTACAAATGATCGTTGGCCGCATCTTGAGGGGTTTCTCCATCCCCCTTGATGGCGAAGAGAGAAGCGCTTCCACGGTAGACTATTCACGATCGCCCCGAAGGGAACAGTCCGCTCGACCCGTGCGGGAGCCTAACCCGTTTCCGTCACGCTCACAAGTGGACTTTTATACGTTTTAACGTGCGCGCGGTGCGTCAAAATGAGAGAAAATCGAGAGGAAATTAATGTCGAGATGATGGTTGGACAGATTTGTTTTTCTCGGAACGCGTGTGTGAGGCTAAATTGGTGCCGCTGCGCCGGATTAAAACAGATAACGAAGTTATTCTAAAATGATTGACACGAGTCGTTTAATTTCAGAAATCGTAGGACAATTCTAAAATAAACATTTTCAATTTTGAATTTACGCGAATACATGTCATATTTTGATTACATGTGCGGCTCGAAATCTTTAAGAACAGAGAATTTGTATCTATGCCGTTTTGTGATTCGGTGTGTCAGAATCACGTGCGAGAAATACGAGAAACCGTTTTTATCACGCAGCAACATGATTCTGTAGCACTTAGGAGTTCACAAACAATTCTCTCACGCGTATAATAATCCGACCAGGTGTCCGTCCTTGTGAGGATGACGTGGCGCGCGCAGTAATTCATCTCGGAACGAATCCGGCGAACGGCAAGCTGCAGCGATGCTCTATCAGCATTAACGGAAGTCAAACAACGTGCTTGATATCGAGCTCGGTCTAATGCTACACGAAGGATGGTCCAAGTAACTCGAACCCCGAACGGATCTGAGAGCCGCCGAGAGGCTACGGCGCGACTAATCACCGTGAGAAGCCCTCGTACCTCTGCGGAAGCGCTTAATTACCATCGGCTTTCTCCTGATAACGCGGCCCGGGGAACTCCGACCTCTTCGTGCCTCCGAGATACGAAAGACGGGACACGGAGGTCGGGCCCATCTAGATAGAGTCGTATAGCGAGAGCGGCGATTCGTATCGCCATCCGACGTGGAAGACAATTGGAAACGAGATTTCGTAACGGCGGCATAAACGTAAAAGCAAACGGTCGTGGGCACAACGTCGCGACGAGACTCTGCCGCGGAATTTCATCTCTCGCTCTTTAATCCTGAAGGGGAGGGGG
>NW_012026814.1:3450957-3458112 GCF_000956235.1 Wasmannia auropunctata
GGGGGGGGGGGAGGTAGGGAACCGGCAATATTCCCCCGTTGAATGAAAATTTTAATTCTCTGCAAATTCTCTTCGCGGCAACGATGATCTTCCGCGTTTCAACGTCCGAGGTTCTTCCGTTCGTATCGTGGAAAACACAACGCGACGATTTAGTTTTGTTGTGGAGAAAAGTCGGTGATAAACATAGCGATGATATCATGGCTCTCGTCAGCGAATCATAAAGTACGCTATTCCGAGAATCGATATTTAGTTGTTTATTTACATATTTCGGTAGAACGAAGGTAACTTATATAGTTCCTTCTGCGGTGCACATGTTAGAAGTTAACGACGACTAGTATCCCGTGAAGTTCGAAATTTGGTAAGAAACTTTAAGAAATGTCCAAATCCCGATTCTTAAAACTTGTCAATTCAGACCTGTCAGAGATATCCGTGTCCAGCTCTAACGAATTTTTCCAGCGCAGCGGGAAGTACAAAGATTATAACGACGAGTTCTCCTTTGTTTGGCCCCGAACGCCTTGAAACGCCTTGAATCATGACTGTCGATGCTGACGTTGATCTGTATTATGAAACAAGACGTCGGCAAGTTTCTACAAAGTTAGTTTCCTGTCCTGTCTATACCCGTAACTGCGGCAACTATGCTGTTTACATGGAACCTTAGCGTGAATAATATCCGAGCGTCTTCGATTTAGCGAACAATGAATGTTCGCTAAAATTGTGAATAAGAAAATAACGACAATCCGGCCACCCGGCTACGGCCCGGGCATTCACGAAATTTTTCTACCCGCGTAAACAAGCTGTCTCCCCCGATCCAAGAAGAAACCCGATAGGATCGCTCCCGCGGTATCCCGTAACGACAGGACTTTTCCTTGTTTCGGTGGTCGGTAGACCGATGGAAAACACATGTCGGGACATGGCGGGACGTATATATACACAATCGATCCGGCTGCTCGACGCATTCCTCATCTCTTGTCAAGTACGGGAGAATGGTTCATCCTCGTCGTCAAGATATGATAAAGACCCGAGAAGGGTGGGAGGGAGGAGGAGGGACCGTCGTCGTTGACGACCATCGTGGAAAAGCAGGACGAGACCGAGACCAGATGGGTGGACGACGACGGGGAAGGGAGAGAAAAGGTGAAGGTGCAACGAGGTAGAAAGCGACCAGTCCGGCTCCGGGGATATTCTATTATGCCGGGTTATCTAGATTATGGCATTCCTGCTTCGTGGAACCCAGCAAACCCGGGGTAGAGGGGGGAGGGGAGGCAACGGGGTTGCGAGACCGGGGCCCTGGCCACGATCGCCCTCTTCTCGCTTTCCGTATATCGCGGGGCCCCTCGAACGCCCATTAATCCTGCACCGTCTCGAAAAGCCCGAAATTAAAAAAAAAAAGAATATGCGTAGATACACACATATATATATATATACGTATATAGGGAGGGGATCCCGGAGAGAGTAACGGCCTGCCGCCGCGTTCGGAACAGGTAGTGCGTTCCATCCATCCAGGTGCTCTCCTTCTTCCCACCCGTGTTTTGGGAGCTTCCACGATTCGCCTCGCATTAGACGAACACGCTCGAACGAGCGGACGATTACGGGCGACGAGCGAAAACACCGCTGCGACAATAATGTTGCGCGGCAATGGAGCAAGTTAATACAGATTGTTTACTTGAGTGTTTGTAGTTTTCAATCGCGTGCTCTTCTCTAGAAATTTATTCTTTTTCCATCTAACGTCATTAAATTAAATTTTCGACGCTTCATTTAGTAAAAAAAAAAAAAAAGATTAAATCGACTGCAGATTATTTTACTTGTCATTATCAACACCATTTGGTAGTGGTATTTTTTTTATGATAGATAAAAATTTCCTTTGTGCCTTGTTTTTCTTTGTCGCGACATCATGATCCATGTCGTTCGTAAATATTTCAGTCGCAGTCGGAGGACCGTACATAAGGGTCGAAACGCAGACCGATCGGCCGAGGTAAGCCAGGTAGTCGGAATTCAGGTATTCTTTGTTTCTGCATTCCTCTTGTTCTTTCATTATCTGAGGATTATGTTACATTAGTATATCTGTCTGTGAGATTTACAGCGACAACGGTCGGGCGCGGAGCGGCTGTAATAATGGCTCTTGTAAAAACGCGACGGAACAAATAAAACTTGTGTCAATATGTCGATCCATTAGCGGGTGATTTTCCGATTTTACTACACACCTGTCTCCGGCAAGGCCGAATACTTATATATCTCTCGATGGTGCCCATTAGCGGGTACTCGAGAAAGATTAAATGCAGCCGCCGCGTGCGCGCGATAAGACGGCCGAATCCCATTACTCTTTTTTTTCCTCCCCGGGAGATTCCCCGATGCGCGGGAGATGCAATGGACCGCGTGGCGGGATGAAAGGATTGCAAACAGCCGGAAGTTTGCATTGTAATGGACGCTCCTTCCATTATGTGGAAGGATCGTCCTGTGCGCGGACGTTTTATGTCCTGATAAAAAAGGTAGCTGACAAGGTCTGCACATCGCGGAGACCCTACGATATTTTTCGAAGATATCGCAGTTAGAAAAGGTTTATCATTTTTTTTTTCAGGATCGATTACAGATAATATTAGTCGTAGATACCGCAAGGGAGAGATAACATTAGTCATGGAAGCTGGACATTCGAATTGAGACAAAGGGGCTCGCTGACTGTCTGCAGTGCCTATCTCTACGCTCGAGCCCTATGCAAATAGGCATTACACGACGAGATTCCTCTCTTTCTCTCTGACATGTTTCTTTACTCTAAAAAATTAACACTGTAATCTAAGAACGCGCCTAGGCACGTGTCCAGTTTGCCTAAGCGCAAGATAGGCCTCGGTAATATAACAGTAAACGCTGCTCGAAAGTGGTTTCGGTGCAACGGCCGGCGATTCCGTCGGTCCTTGAACGAGTCGTAAACGCGAACAAGCCCGTGTGGTCTCCGGTTGTTCTCAGAGATGGCGCCGCGTGTAGCTCCAGGAGAAGCTGAGAAGGATCTTTCGTTCCAAGCCGAGGTGCGTAGCCGCCGCTCTCTCGCGCGGTGGTGGAACGGCTCTCGTCGGGAACAACAACGTCGCGAGGGACGCGACGCGCGGCGACAACGCCTCACTTTGCATCGCATTAAAATATTTTGCGTTTTATAACTTGCTTAATGAGCTCTCTCCTTGCTCGTACCTGAGCTGTGTCCTATGGAGTATCCCCGGTCGTTTCGGCGAACGGCGCGAAGTCGCGCGCCGATGAAGACTTCCGGTTGTTTTTACTCGAGAATACCTCCCGGGCGAATAAAGGGACTCGTAATGTCACTAATTTAATAGGCAATAACGAAGAGAAGCGGTAAATATTGTCCGCTTTAATTAGGGATTGTAGCGGGGCCCTGGTGTAAGTGATTATTTATGATGCATGAGCCGTGTGTTTTAAGAGAGGCGCAGGTTATTTAATTTTTGAAAAGATTTTCACAAAAGTAAATTACCGTAATATAACAATTACATTTTTATCTACATAATTGAAATTATTCCTCAAATTTTGTGTTTTTCTTTAATTTCTTTAACTCTCTTCCTGTTCACGATTTTCCCAATTATTTACCGTTGTAACAACGATTTCTTTATTTTTTTTTTTTATACATATAATATCGCGCGCAAATATTAAAGACTTCGGAGCGCGGAGAAATTTCAAGCGCACAGTCGGCGCAACGCGAACTGCACTCGGGGCGCAAATTATCTCATTAAACGCTTCCACGTTTCGAGGCCCTCCGCCTTCCGCGGCGCAACAAAGTGTAGCCGCAATAATTGCGACGTCATTCATACTCTCACAATGCGCCCGGCCCCGGACCGAGAGTCACGTTGCGGCTGCGGCGCGGCCGCCGCCCGCCGCCGTTGCTGCCGCTGCGCGCGAAGACTAATCTTCCAGATACAGAAAGTAGTTCCCCGGGGCGACAAAAAGCCAACGCGCACGGGGCCCGCGTGTATACCTCAATTACACCGAAGCCGAAGAAAGAGAGAGAGAGAGAGAGAAATCGCACCTTGCGCCGCAACCCGAAAGAGAGGAGCGCCTCGCGGTCTACCCGGGGATCCGCCACGTCCGTAACTCGGCCGAACGAATGTCGTTTCTCCGTCTCCGGATAACTTGGCGGCCGGTATATGCACAACAAGTTCTCACGGGGAAATTTAAGGTTGGGATTTATGAACAATGTGTAACGCGTGGCTGCGCCGATTCTAAAAATCGATAACAATCGCGAATTACAGCACAATAACGGCTAAATACGGCTAGAATTGGTTTTTAAATTAAAAACTCGCGTTGCATCAATTCACTCCCGCCCTCGATTTCCACATAATTTCTTCTCTCGGGCGAGGTTGAATAAATGTAATATAACGCGAACGTTAAAGGCTATTTAATACGCGTATCCTCGATCAGCCGGCGCTCGACCGAACTTACACTATGCAAGTGTATTAACCACGCGGTGACGCAAACACGCATATGCGTGCAGGTTCACGGGCGCGCGGGACCGGCCGTGAAAGCGCCGCTCATTACGTATAATGGGTTATTTCGATCCTTCTCGAATTACCGAGTCGACAATAAGAGATTCGATTCGAGAAAGCCCCGCGCTCGCCCCTTGGAGTCTTTGCGAGTGCGCTTGCGGATTGGAGGCGACAGAGAAGAAGGACAAAACGAGGAAGCATGGAACGAGCAGGACGAGAAAAAGGGGTGAAGATTGAAAGAAAATGAGAGGAGGGCACGCGTTTCAATCAGCTGGTTAAAAGCAATGTGAAGCCGATAAGTTTCAAGTATAAATGCGAGAAAAATGTCTTTAATCTCGGTTAATAAATTTAAAAAAATTGCACATTAAAGCGCATCTTGTATATTAAAAGTCGCTAATTAGGCTCTTGCAGGGAACATTTTCAACTTTCATCATGGACGGGGATGACTCGGGAGAATAGACGCACGGAAATCAAGGACAGTTACGCACACGCGCGTCCCTCTCTGTTACCTTTCATCTGGATGGCGAAGGTGCAATCTCCTCCACGGTTTCGCGTGCGAAACGTACACTTATACGCACTTCACGCATTCTCTCCAGTCCGTGTCCACCCTCGTACTTGGTGCACGGTGCGTTCGCTTCGTAGACGAGAGAGAGAGAGAGAGAGAGAGCGCGCACGAGTCCCTTGCCCACGACACTCTCGCCGACACACCGAGCTTTAGAAATCACCGAGGTCTTCCGGGTGTGACGGAGCGGAAATCGCCATTGTGTCGCGCTAGCACGGTTCTTCGCTCTTCGCGCACGACTCGCGCCTCGGAAGAAAGAGGGAACGGATCGCCATGCCGGGGCGAGGACTCGCTTTTCACTACGTGCTATACCATGGCAATCATCAGGGGGAGAGCATGGAGGGCGATGTTTCATCGGCCAAGACCGCGATTGCGCTCTCGCACGCACTCACAACGTTTCGCTCGACGTCGTACGAAAAATTCTGATTAGACGTTCCGATCGCAAGAGCGACTCGTATATATATGCAGCAACGCAAAATGCATAATGATATACATTAAAATAGAAATAAAAATATTAATAAATCCATTGGAAATAAAATACATTCCTGTGACTGTACGGAGATTATTAGGATTATTCGCGGAGCATTATATACCGAAAAATAAGATGCTAATTGCTGTCGCTAATTTCTTCACAATTATCAGCATTAATTATGCATCCGATCTAGTATCCGTTATTCCAGCTTGTCGAGATTCTCGTGAGTAACGCGTGTTACGGCGTGCATATTCCGCACGCACTTTCGGAGCGGAAAGCAGATCCGTCGACCGAGAATCGCTAATTAGGCCAACGGACGCCGACGAGCGTCTTCTCGCGGGGTTCCCGTGGGAATGAAATTATCCCGCGCCGCTCACGTATGCGCCGCGCGCGCGCTCGTGTGCATCGGCGGTGTGCATCTCGAGGTGCATCGGCGTGCGCGCGCCGGGCCCGCAATTATTTTAAGTGCGCGGCGATATCCAAGTAGCTATTAATGACGTTCCCGCGGATGGAATCGCGTGCCGAGCGCGGATAACGCCGCGGTGCGTCCACGTACGACGTCAGCGCAGGTACATATGCACGCGCATACATACGTTGTACGTACGTGTAACGCACGTGGGCGTGAATTAATCGGCGTAATAATGATCGTTACGGTACACCGAGTCCCTGGCGATATAGTTTCTTTTTTTTTCTTTTTCTATCCACGGGACGTCACCCGCTGAGCCCGCGAAGGTTTCGGTTACCGGGAGATCGTCCGTCGATGTAACCGTTAATAATCCCGAACGTGCATCTCGTACCGGCGCGCGGAGACGGTGCGTGGTTTTTATCATTACGGTGAATTTATAACCCGACGTATGTGTCCCGTCACGTTATTGATGTCGTACCAGTACCCGGCGCTCGATGTTGTCACCCGTTTCCGACATAGTCATAATTGTAAAAAATCGCAATTCTCAAATTAACCTTCTGAAGAATATGTGTAAAAGTCACTACTTTCTTCTCTATATGTAGATACAATCGGATGTGCGATTCCTGTTATTTAAAAATTATGCTATACAGGGTGTCCCAGAATTGGCGCATTCGGAGTACAGGACGTTATACTTTGTGCTAAAAGGAACAACTTTTTCCTTTAGCAAATTTTGATCTGACAAGTAATTTTGGCAGGAGAGCTGGTTAAAGTTAACGAATAATCGCTCTTATCCATGCGGCGCTCAGGACCGGCGCGCGCTCCTCCATTCACTTGTTTCTAATCCTTGGCTAATATTTACAAATAATGTCTTAAGATACTAATACGGCTCTGTTATAATTATTTTACGACATTTTAAGACTGTGTTTAAGACAGTCTTAAATATTAAGAATCAATTATAAATATCTTTTATTAATATCTTTTTTTACAGTCTTAAAATGACAAGTTTTTCGCATTTTTCATTGCAAAAATTAAAGAGAGAATTAGCTCTTAAAAATATCTTAAATATTTTACTTTACTTTTAATCACTGTTACACAATAAAGCAATTTTCCAGCACTTGAGGATTTACTTACGAATTAGTAAACTATTTAAATTCAGTGATACCATTTATCTATATTTATTTGATTTTATTTTTTAAATCAATATTTATTTTATGATTCATATTTCAAGCAATAAAAGATA